>NC_133618.1:60075332-60250332 GCF_048593235.1 Sminthopsis crassicaudata
ATTTATCAATCTAGGTTTTCGGGCCTGTAAATTCATTTACAGGGGACACTGTGCCTCATGGGATTATCTATGCGCTGAGAAATGGGGTTCCCCCTTTCCTTTCCCTCATTAGATTGACTCAATTAACTCTAACCTGTGTACTTAGTGTTGTTCCTCTCTAGAATGTAAGGTTTTTTAAAAGTGAGAACTTCATTTTGATTTTGTATCTAAATTCATAGTTCCTGGCACATAATAGACAAGAAATACTTACTGATTATTTGATTGATCACCTTCCTCCCTCTTTACATCTGAACTTGGAGTCATAGATTTAGAACTGAAAAGGAATTCAGGAATCAACGAATCAACTTCTCCAAACCCCTTATGTTACAGATGGGGAAACTGAGGCTCAGTGACATAAAGGTCCCCCAGATAATATCAGAGTTAATTTTGAATCTAAGGTAGCTGACTCCAAATTCCAAACTGCCTCCTCAGTTGCACCCTCTCTCAGGAGCTCCATCACTAATTAATGTGTGACCTTAGGCAAATTATAGCCCCACCTCCCACTCCCTCCACTCCAGCTTCAGTTTCCTTCTCCATAGAATGAGAGTTGGATTGATTACCTTCTGGTTCTTTCTAGCTCAAATCCTAAAATCGCTTTTTCGAGGGTTGAAGAGGAAGCCAGTGTACTGATTTGTATCACCTAGCTTTCCCCCGCTCCACCCAAAGCCAGAGAATTACAGGCAAGTCTGGGAGGAGACTTGAGGGTTTTTATGTGCCAGTGAACTTCACTAGAGCATTTCAATGTTCCCCAAGTGGGTGGTGCATCTGTGTTTTCCTGCACCTCACCCTTCCCATTTATTTTTGACTGTATGCCATAGACAGAAGAACAGTTCGGGATGGGTGCCTCCTGGGCCAGTCCCTTGTGACAATGCCTGCAGAGAGGGCACCATAGAATTTTCCACATTTGGAAGATCAGGCATCTGGGGGCTGAAATACCCCCTCCTTAACTCAGATCCTACCTCCTTCTTCCTCACTCTCACCTATCCTGGCCAGCACTATATTTCACCTCAGGATTTTTTTCTTGAGTAATGAAGGGCTAACAACATGCCCTGATATTGCTCTTTTCTCTTTTCCATTTGCCTTGGGGAAGGATACTATTAGTCCTATCTTCAGTCAGCAACAGTCAGTCCCATCTCCTACAATATCCCTTTCTAGGGATTTAATAAGGTTTATCTGTTTACATTTCTACATAGGAGGATGATACTTATAGAAACTTTCTCATTATTATAACAGGAGCATCTACAGATAAAGAGTATAGGTGTAAGTTGAATATGAAGGGATAATATCTAAAAAAATAAAATTAAGGGGTGAGAAAGGAATTCTGGGAGAAAGGGAAAAGAAGAGATGGAATGGCATAAATTATCTACCATAAAAGAGGTATCGATTTTATATTTAGCATATTAAAATTTGGAATCCCATGGATTTCTCTCCACTGATTGTAGTAAAATCTGGAGAGGACAAAGTTTTTTTTTTTCTCTTCTTCATGGAACAGTTTCAAGATTCCCAGATGGATTCATTGCAACTTTCTCCCAGTTTTTTTTTTTTTTTTTTTTTTTTTTTTTTTTTTGTGAGAACTTGCCTCCCTGAACATTGAAAGGCAGTAAGTGGGTTTTAAATGCTGATTTGTAATTTTAAGCTTTTACAGTGGTGGGGAAAGGGGGGAGGGGAGAGAGAATGAGTGAACCTTATTCTCATCAGAATTGGCTCAAAGGTAAAAGCATACACACACAATGTGGATATAGAAATCTACCTAACTCTGCAGGAAGGAAGAAGGGGAAGGGCATTGAGAAGGGGAAGGTAATAAATAGCAGGCATGTTGAGAGAGGAAGTGATAAGTAGCAAAACATTTTTTGAGGAGAGTCAGGGTGAAAGAAGAGAGAATAGACTAAACAGGGAGAAATACAGTTATCAATAGTAATTGTGAAAAGAATTTTGAAGTAAGTTTCTCTGATGTAGGCCTCTTTCTCAAATGTATAAGGAAATGAGTCAAATTTATATATATAAAAAGAGCCATACCCCAACCAATAAATGAACAAAAGATATGAACTACGCCCAAAAGACTATAAAATATTTCTTATCCTTTGGCCTAATAATACCACCATTAGTCATGAATCTCAAAAGAGATTTAAAAATAAAGAGAAAAATATATATACAGAAATATTTATAACAGCTCTTTTCTCAGGACAAAGGATTGGAAATTGAGAGGATTACATCAATTGGGGAATGGCAGAATAAATTGTAGTATGTGATCATGATGAAACATTATTGTTTTATGGGAAATGATAAGCAGGATGTTCTCAGAAAATTTTGCAAAGTTCTCCATGAGCTCAAGCAAAGTGAAATGTACTGTATACAAAATAATAGCAATGTTGTGGGATAATTAGCTGTGAATGACTGCTATTCTCAGCAATACAATGATACAGACTGCTCTGAAGGACTTATGGTGAAAAATGCTGTCCTACCCAGAGAAAGAACTGATTATGTCTGAATACAGATTGAAGTATACTCTTTTTTTCACTTTATTTTTCGTAAGGATTTTTTTTTTGGACTTTTCTAGAAATGTTTTGCATAACTTCATATGTGCCTTCTTAATGGGGATGTGGGTGAGGAGGAAGGGAGAGAATCTGGAATTCAAAATTTTAAAAACACATGTAAAATTGTTTTACACATAAAGGGGGAAAATAAAAATATTAAATTAGGAAAAAAGTCCTTTATAAAGGTTTCATTGGTAGAGGTATCAAATTCAGCCTTTCAAGTCTAGATTCAGCCTGAGATACTTACTAGCTATGTTGTTTAACTTCTGTTTGCCTCTGGCTCCTCATCTCTAAAGTGGGGATACCAATAGCACCTACCTCCCAGGTTTGTTGTAAAAATCAAGTAAGATGATATTTGTTCTATAGGGTAAAGCACTATACGACTAGTTATTGTTCTTCATGATTAGGGCACTAGATGGCGCATTGGGTAGAGCAAGGACTTTGCAACCCCTTTTCCTCCAAGAAATTTCTATGGGACCTCAGACATATAAGTATATAAAATAGGCAAATAAATCAAACATTGACTGATAATAAATCCTAATTATGTAACTGCCACATTCAGTGTTTCTTATGGGGTCCTGAACCACAGTTTAGGAAACTGGGGGATAGAGCACCAGGCCTGGAGTCAGAAAGATTCCTCTCCGAATTCAAATTCCGTCTCAAGACACTTATGAGCTTGTATGATCCTAAGCATGCTACTTAACTCTGCCTCAGTTTCCTCATCTGTAAAATGAGCTAATTAAGGAAATGGCAAACTACTTCCATAAAACCTCAAATGGTTTGATCGAGACACAACTGAACGACAGTAATATTTTTATTATTTATCACAGGACTACATTAACTTCTTTCAAAGAGGGAATTCCATGGGACCTCGAGATTTTATAGGATTATAAGATTTAAGAACTGCCATTGCATCCTACAGACGAGGAAACTAGGAGATTTGTTGAAGGCCACACAATGATAAGCAGTAATATAAAGAGTGGACAGATTCCTTGAAGAAGATTTCATTAAGAAGGCTCTCCAGTATGCGGAAGTTTGCCTTGCTGGGCACAAAATGGCCACAATGGGTGCATTTGGAACATTTCAATACCTGCAGGATATAACCTTCTGCTATTCAGACTCTGGACCACACATCCTCTATGAAAATGGCAGATTCATCTTTGGCACCTTCCAGTTTTATACATCAGTCAGTCAATAAGCATTTATTAAGTCCCTAGTAGGTGCCACAAGCCTGGCTCTGAGCTGGAGATACAAAAAGAAGCTTGGAACATAGTAGGTGCTTAAAAAAAAAGGTTTATTCACTGATTGAGTCTGAGGTTGGGGAAATGGGAGATGACATGAAAACAACTGTACAAAGAAGCTATATACAGGATAAATTATAGATAACCAACAGAGGGAGGGTCCTAGACATATTGATCAATTAAGGTGTTGTGGTATTAATAAACAGAGAGTTGTTGAACCATGTAAAATAGATCCTATTATAGATGTATCATCAGAAAATGAGGTGGCTAGTCATAGTTCAGGAAGGAAGTATGATAGATGCATAATCCATATATGCCATTGATATCCTGGGACCGTCAAGGGACCTAAAGAATCCTTGGAGAATCCTCACTGGAAGGAAGAACACAAGAATCATATAGGATAAGAAAGTCTGCGTCTGTGTCTGTGTGGGGGGTGATCTTTATCTGCTGCTTAAATTCACAAATCCATTGAAGTATCTATGGAGGAAGCACAGGAGTCATTCTAGATACTCACTGGCCTTTCCCATTCTCTCCCTAGCACTCCTCCTTCTCATCTTTTGCTCTCCTTTCTCTTCCCCTCATTACCCTTCATTTATCTAAACTTTTAATAGTTAAAACTGCACTGAGACTTTTGGGACACCCCTATATATCGTTCCGTATGCACATGTATGTTGTCTCCTTCATTAAAATGTGAACTTCCTGATTTTTTACCTTTTGTATAGAAAGTGTATATAATTATGTATAATGATTAAGATAACTAAGACACTAAGATACTTATTGATTCATTGATTGATCTGTTACCTGATTAGAGTAGGGCACTGAATTTGGAGTCAAGGTTTGAATTTCAGCTCTGCTATTTACTTCCTGAGTCATCCTAAGCAAATCACTTAAATTCTGTTTCATTTTCCCTTCTTTAAAATGGGGTTGCTGGGCAGCTAGGTGTTACAGTGAATGCAGAATAGATCTGAAGTCAGGAGGGCTTGAGTTCAAACCAGTCTCAGTTCACTTCCTAGCTGAGTGACACTGGGCAAGCCATGAAATTTGGATTGGTTCAAATAAACAAATAAATTAAATGACATGGGGGGTGTAGAGGTGAAGGTGAACTAGAGGTATCTATAAGGAATATGCTGGTAAATGCTTAGCAACTAACTATGGGAGCAAAAAAAATCCACTAGACATACTTTTAATTTTAATCTTCATTATTCACATTTCCTCTTAAGTCTAGACAATCAACAAAACAATAAATCAAACCCTAATTCATAGTATTTGCCAATTGCCATAAACATTTGCAAATGCTTACGCTGAAAATTCAATAATCAGCTCCTGAGAGTGGTATCAGTGGGGTCCAGCATGTCCCTGAAGCCTTTTGTAGCTCCTCATTCTACGCTTCTATGATTCCCTAAACCTCCCCCTACCCTCTGCAGCTCCTCTCCCGTCAGAATTATTTTCACAAACTGCTGTCTGGTGTCCCTCTGGCTCCCGGCAGTCCCACATCTGCTCCTGGTTTAGAAGGAATTCTGCCCTTCTCCCTCTCCCCACTCTCCCCCTTCACTAGGCCATGTGAGGGTGGGGGTGGGAGACTCAACTCACAAGGCTCCCATTCCTCACCCTCCCTTCAAGTTCTTAGAGCAGCCAGTCAGTCAGCCGGCTGAGGGCCTTGCTTAGAGGAAAATGTTAGAAGAACCTTAGCCATCTCCTGCTGTTGAACAGATTGGGAAACTGAGGCTCACAGAGGTGAAGGCTCCTCCCTGAGACAGTAAGCAAATGGGGAGAGAGCCAGAAACAAAGCCAGGAAGTCTAGACTGAAGGCAGGAGCCTCGTGTTCTAATCTTGACTCTAAAGCTAACTAGTTTTAGGACTTGGGACAAGACCTCTTCTCTCCAGAGACAAGTAGGTAGTTCAACAGATAAAGCATTGGAGTCACACTCAGCCTTAGACACTTTCTAGCTATGTGACTCTTAACCTCTGCTTACCCTAGTGTTCTTATCTATAAAATGGGGATAATAAATAGCCCCTACCTTTCAGAGTTGTTATGAGGCTCAAATGAGATAATACTTTTAAATCAATTGTGTATATCAAATGAGATAAATATTTGCTTTATATCCCTCAGTGTTCTTATCTGTCAAATGGGGATAATAAAAATCCCAGTCTAGTCAGTTGAAGGCAGTCCTGGAAAGATTCAACAGAGACAGAGAGACACAGAGACAGACAGACAGAGAGACAGACAGAGAGAGAGAAAGAGAGAGAGATAGAGAATGAGAAAGAGACAGAGACAGAGAATGAGAGAGAGGCAGAGACAGAGAAAGAGAGATGAGTGTGTGTTTGTGTCCTTATAAGTGTAAAGGGATAAAGAGGTTTCTGGGACATAGTAAAGGAGTTCAGTCTACTGAAAAATTAAGACCCTTAATAAAGGCTTCTGATTAATTAGTTGATTGAAACAGGGAAGAAAATAAAGTGATTGTTTCCAACCTATCAGACCCTCATTACTGCCTTGATTTTACATTCACATGTATATAAGTACAAATATGAGTGTATATATATATATATATATATATATATATATATATATATATATATATACACTCATATATATACACCCTTGTGCCAAGGCCCATTTGTACAGGACTTTCTCTTTATTGATGAAAATGAAAGCTCTGCGGAGTGGAATGGCAAGGCAGAGTTGGTAAGGGAGAGAGAGCTCCATCCTTTTCTGGTTCCCATCAGGACTCCTCCAGCTTCAATCCCCTTTGGGATTCATCAAGCTTTGAGTTCTCTTCTATCCTTCTCAGGCGTCCAGTCACTTCAGGTGCTTCAAGTTTCCAGCTTCAAGAAAGTAGTTGCATGATGCAAACCTCACTCCAGGTTCCTGATGGATAAAACTCTGGGAAGAAAAGATGGCAGTCTCCTTCATGTTTCTATTCCCACCTTGCAGCTTTACCTTTTGGGGGGTTTCCCCTTTGGTAAGATCCAGGATACTCTCTCCTGGTGAAGCTCATGGGAAAATGACTTCACTCTATTGTTTGCTATATATTCTCCAATATATTTCCTTCTCTGATTTCTGTTTTGTTACAATTTGGATAAATGCTACTTGTTATGTGCATTCACTGTAGAACTCGTATTACACGAATTCCCTGTAGAACTAGAGGGAAAGGAGTTAAACCTTGCATATAGAGCTTGGGGGTCTCCTTTCCCCCAATAATAATGTGTAAGTGTTCTCAAAAGTTAGATGGAACTAGATCATGTCCTGCAGCCTGAAAACATTTAGAGGAGTAGCTAGATGTACTTTTAGCTTAGTATCCCTCTTTCTGAGGAGAGCAGAGTAGCCTCTGGCTCAAACCTCCTGCTTCCTTTCCTGGCAGGGGGCAAAGGCTAGAGAGATCTGATCTGCTTCCCTTTGAGCCACACAATGACAGTCCTCACTACATGAGGGTCTCTGCCCCCCCTCCACATGCCCATGCATATATAGACACACTACAATACACATCTGTACATGTATGTATATAACACAGATACATATATCAGTAGCAAAATGCTGTCGCTTTGGCACTATTTTTTGGCCAGTGGTTCAATGTCTTCCTACACGAGGAGGGGGGGTGTCCCATGTGCTACATAAAATTCAGGATAAAGAGGAATTCTCATGATGCCTGCTGGCCCCAAGGTGACCACTGGCTGCCTTTTTCCCAGGGTCAAAGTGATTTCTGTGCTTGGAGCTGAGGGAAAAAAAAAAAGCAGTCATTTTTCTTGCTGGCTCCTTGCTTCTTGTTCCAGCATCTGGTTCATCTTAGTCATTTGGCTCCCTCTCGCCAGTAATCATCATCAATAATGTTTATCCACTGGGGCCTCATATTTCATATCTCATGTGTGGCGGCCTCCTGGCTGGTGTGACTTCCCGCTCCAGCTGGGAGCCTGGGGCCTCTGCTGCTTGCCTTCTGTCTCCCACTGATCCCTGGGGCTGGTGGGGGCTGGAGGAGGTGACTCCTGTAAAAGTTTCCTCTGAACTGATGAAGTTCTGGCTGCCTGCTCAGCCTAGACTGTGCGGCTATCCGATCTGTTCTCTCGTAAGGGCCTAGCACTCAGGTGTTCCCTGCCTCCACATTTCTGGCACTGTGTGGCAAAACTACAGGTTTCCCTCTTCATCCCAGCCCCGCACCTGGCCAAGTGACTGTTCTTTCCTTGGCTCCTCTCTAGAGAGGAGTTCAACTGCCCCCCTTGGAGATACCACTGAAAAACTCTGCAAGAACTCATTGGGTTAGAAGCAGGTCTGGTTTCTAGTGCCAGGCTTGGTACCCAATTAGCAGTGTGATCATGGGTGATTATCTCTGTAACTCTCTGTAATTAAGCATCATACAAATGAGGGGATTGATCTCTCAGGCTCCCATCCCACATTCTAAGGTTCCTGTCAGCTCTAATGTTCTACTTTGAAAGCTTTCTGGCAGTTCTGATGTTCTATAGTTCTGTGAATGAATGAAAAAAATTTTTTTATTAAGCTCTTACTAGAAAAAAATAGAGTCACTGCTCTCAAGAGGCTAACACTAATTGGGGGAAGACCACTAATAGAAGAGAGTTCAGCTGCAGGGCAGATGGCAAGCTCTAGGAAGCCTTAGGGTGCAATAGGCAGTCTGTCCCTCAACCGTGGCCCCCCACTTTTGGAAAGGTGGGAGATTGACCTTAAGGGCCAGAAGATTCAGTGTTCCCTCTGGTAGAGATGAGGATAAGGGAGGGTCAAAGTTATGCCAGCAGGAGAAAAAGGGAAGGAGTCACTGCAGAAAGTCCAGGGACTCTCTGATGGAATCCAGGACACTCTACAGTGGGGTGGGAAGAGTTGGGGCTTTTTAAATATTTAAAATTAATTCATCATTTTTATAATCTAAGGCAGCCTGTAGCTGCTTTATCCATGTTTCAATATAATTGGTTTCCTTTGTTATACAATTCATTTTATTTTATGTATTTGAAAGGATACTTGTGAGAAGGGGATCTTTCTATATTCTTTACCAGACTTCCAAAGACATGCAAGATACAAAGAAGTTAAGAGTACCTAAAGTCCTTTAATTTATAGATGTGGAAACTGAGACCCAGAAAGTAAGAAAGGAAACTTGCCTAAAGTTTAAAAAAAAAAAGAAAATAAAGAAAAAAAAAACCAAATGGGATTATAGTTAGACACAACTGAATAAAAACAACAATCCCATATAGATTTATGAAATAGAGTCAGAGCCTTCATTTTCCTGTTGAGAAATTGAGGTGACTTGTCCAAAGTCATATAAATGCTGAAGTCAAACATGACTGAAATGATTGAACAGCATCACAGGTAGAAAGAAGTAGCCTGAGAGTCCCAAGTCTTAGAAGCATAGTAAGGTAGGAATTATGCTAGGAGAGGTTTCAGTAAGGCTTGGGATCTGCAAGTAGAGAAGAAGGTTTGCCATTTCCTTCTCCAGTTCATTTTACAGATGAGGAAATGGAGACAAACATGGTTAAATGACTTGCGCAGGATCACACAGTTAGGAATTGTCTGAGGCCAGATGTCTTCCTGACTATAGGCCCAGTACTCCATCCACTAATCCACTGTCACCTCACTAACCTGTATTATTTGTACTACACATCTTTTTTTTTTCTGTTGTTGTTGTTGTTGTTGAATGATCTTTGATGGTTTTAATTAATTTGCTTTTAAAATATTTGAAATGCATTGTAATACCTAAACCTGTAAAAAGAAACAATTGCCTCTTATTTTTTGGTCAAATAATCTATGATCTTAATTAATTTGATTTTAAAGAAAGCAATTTGTTATTTTTCTTAAATTAAAACTACCTGGTAAGCCCATTCAAATTAGGAATTGAACCTATCTGTTTTTCAAAACCAATGAACCAGATTAAAAATGGAACAGCTCAACACTCTCCAAACCAGATATTTTCCTTGGTGTGGGTTCCTGGTACTCATGTCCTGTCTGCTCTGAGAAGCCTGCAAAGGACAGCAAAATATTTCTGCTAAATGTCATGGTGGCAGCTGCTAAATCTAAAAGCAGACCGCAGATTTTGGAATGATTCTAAATCCCAAAAAGAAAAGGATGTGACCTGAAAACACACCTTCAGAGTTGCTGAGAATATTGTCATCAGAATGTCCACTCATCTGGTTTCCTAAAATATTAACTCAGGGAATCTCAGAAAACCCTCCACACTGCCTCTTCCTGCCCTCCAAGCCATACACAAGCTGGTGACTTTACTAGGAGCATGTGCCCTGAACTGTTGACTATTTAATATACCTCCAGCGACTTACAATTGGGATAACCTGGTGAATGATTCCAAGGAGACCTGAAATGTTCTACTGGAATCAATCCCAGCTCAATGGAACCCACTGATCCAACACTCTTACCTACACTCTTACCCCTGACATAGTATGAGGCATGAAGAATAATTTAGCAGAAAGAGCACAGAATTTAGGGAGTTGGAGGATCTCAAGGTTTTAGATTTTCTTAGATTTTGCAGATGAGGAAACTGAGACAAAGAGGGTTAAGTGACTTGCCCAGGGTCCCACAGCCAGTTAAGTACCTGAGGCCACATTTGAACTCAGGTCTTCCAGATACCAGACCCAATGACCTATTCACTGTGCTATCTAACTGTATATATTTAATATTTATATATAATGTCAGACAGATACTAAGAATCAAAGGCAAGATTTGAACTCAGAACTTCTGACTCCAGAGCCAAGTGCTCTTTTTATTGACAACTGGCTCACCAGCACACTACTGTCTAATATCTTAATGAAGGAGGAATGCTTAATCTTTTTTTTGAGAAGAGGTCACAGGCTCCACTGGAAGATTGGTGAAGCTTATGAACCTCTTTTTTAGATCTATAAAATAAAATACATAGGATTACAAAAGAAACTGATTACATAGAAAAATAGTTATCAAAATATTTAAGTCAAGTTCAGAGAACCCAGGTTGTTCCTCTGCCTTGTGATTTAATCTATGAAAGGATAATCCCCGTTCATGAAATGATAGATTTTTGAATCACAGTCAAAATGTTATGGGGACATTTGACCTGGAAATACGAATTCATTTCTGTAAGGGACTACTGGATTGCAAATTCTCTCCAATGGATGACAGCAATAGCTTCTAAGTAATTTGTAGCCTTAGAGAATTAGGTGGGGTGGACCAAGGGCACCAAGGGTTAAGTGTTAACTCTAACTCATGGTCATATAGTGAGTCAGTGTCAAAGGCAGTATTTACACCCAGGTCTTTTCGTAAGGCTGGCCTTCTACCCACCAGTCCCGGCTGCCTTTAGTGGAAGTGTGGTTCCCTTATTAGATGAGAAAACTTACTGGGAGGCCATACATTCAGGCAGTTACTTGGCCAAGTTCTGGTTATAAATGCACTTTTTACAAATAGGCAAAGCAGTTTGATTGAAATGAAGGCTAGTCAAAAACAACTATGGATGAAAGTATTGAACACGAACCTCTAAGTTAAAATGCTAGTGATAACTTAAAATAAGAGAAGCAGAGATGATAGGTATTGTATCCAGTTAAAGATGATTTCCCTTTAGAATACAAGAATGAACAGAGAATGTTTTGAAAGACAGGACACTAAAGAGTTGATTGGGAGTTAAAGACTGGATTTGAATCTTGAATCTTTTTTTTTTTGCTACTTTCCTAACTTTGGACAAATTACTTCCCCTCTCTGGGCATTAGTTTTTTTTTTTTTCCCCCTGTAAGATTCAATTCAATTCTACTTAATTGTATGAGCCTATTATGTGCCAGTCACTATTGGCCACTAGGGAAGCAGACAAAAATGAAAACAGGGCCTGCCTTGAAAGAGACTATTTTCTACTTCAAGAGTGGGATGGGAAGGAACAGTGGGGTTCACAAATAAAATAAATACAAATTATATATACAAAGTTAATACAAGCAAATTTTTTAGAGAGGATGAGTACTTACAGTCTAGAAGATCCATAAAAATCTTAGAGGCAACATTTCTAAAATAGTCAAATTTCTAAGAAAACAAGTCATTCCCCAATTGATAAAAGGTCAAGAATATGAAGACCATTTTCAGATGAAGAAATTAAAATCATTTAGTCACTATTCATTAGAGGAATGCAAATTAAGACAACTCTGAAGTACCACTTCACACCACCAGATTGGCTAAAATGACAGGAAAAGATAATGATAAATGTTGGAGGAGATATGGAAAAACTGGGACACTAATGAATTATTGGTAGAGTTGTAGAATGATCCATTCTGGAGAGCAATCTGAAACTATGCCCAAGACTATAAAACAGTGCACACCATCTTTGATTCAGTAGCTTGCTACTACTGGGTCTGTATCCTAAAGAGAGCATAAATGAGGGATCCACATGTGCAAACAAGTTTGAAGCAGCTTTTTTTGTAGTGGCAGGGAAATGGAAACTGAGTGGATGCCCATTAGTTGGAAATGGCTGAAAAAGTATGATATATGAATATAATGGAATATTATTGTTCTATAAGAAAAGATAAGTATGTTGACTTCAGAAAAGCCTGACCTTACATGAACTGATACTGAGTGAAGTGAGCAGAATGGGAACATTGTATACTGTAATAGCAAGATCATGTGATGATCAACTATGAAAGACTTAGCTCTTCTCAGCAATACAGTGATCCAAGATAATTCCAACAGACTTGGGGTGAAAAATGACATTTACACCCAGAGGAAAATGAATGTAGATTGAAGCATACTATTTTTACTTTTTTGTTTTGTTTTATTTCTTTCTCATGTTTTTTCTCCTTTTGGTCTGATTTTTCTTGTTCAATATGACAAATATAGAAATATGTTTAAAAGGATCATACCTGTATGATCTATATCAGATTGCTTGCTGTCTTAGAGAGGAGGAAGATAAGGGAAAGAGGAAGAAAGAATTTGGAATATAAAATGTGCTTTATTCATTAGCAGCTGTATGGAGGATAGATTGGAGAGGAGAGCAATCTAGAAAAGAGGTGAATTAGGGTGGTGACTCTCTGATTGGAGAACAGAAAAGGTGGGAAGAATGTGAATAGGGAAGTGGAATAAGGCTTGGCAACTGATTAGATGTGGGGACTGATGAATAAGGTAGAGAAGGGTTACTGATGTGAATGTAGGTGACTAGAAGGAGGACAATAAAACAGGATGGAATAAGCCTCAAAGGAGGAAAAGAATTCTGAGTGATGGAGCAAGGACAAAGAAGGACGTATCAATGAGTAGCAGGGAGCATACATACCTATTCTTCCTTCTAGCTCATTATGCGTGGAAAGTATTAAAGTCCAGAGACACACTTTTTTCTGGGGCAGCTGGGTTTTCTGAGATTGTAAAAGATGCAGAAAATCTGAAAAGAATAAAATCTGAAGGAGAATTTTTCAACAATGAACTGTTTGTATTACATTTCTAAAATTCTTTTCAGTTCTAAACCTATAATCAAAGGAGATAAAAAATATAATTTAATTTAGCAATTGTCAGGCCATATTTAGTTAAAAACACTTCATTTGGAAAGTTTTATCTTTTGATTTAATGTATATGATCATTTTAAATATTCTAAAGATCACTCTCTCTTTTTACTGATTCAATAGAAACTCTTTATCCTCCCCTCTTTTGATGTTCTTGCTATTTAAATTTAAAATTCAATCCAGATCCTAATGTCTATGTTTGCAGCAGTCTCCCCTCTCCACTCCAACTCCTGCTCTCATTCTAGGATTTCAACATACATGTTATTTTAAATAACCTAACTTTCCAGTGCCTTAATTTACTTAACTCCTCTTCAGTTACATACAGATGACAGTGACTCCCTTGATCATATCATCCCCTGTAAGTGTCCTTCCATGTTCAAGAACTCCAAAATTCCTTCATCTGATCATATTATCATTTTATTTCTGCCTATGCCTTAAGATTCCTTAACTCTACTTTCCCTAGTCCTACCATAATCTCTAATCTCTCTATTCCTCAGTACCTTTGCAAGCCACCACCTGGCTAACCTTTCTTCCCTTCCCAATCTTGACTTCTTAATGAAATAATTCGGTTTCACACTATCTTCTCCCAAATCCTATGTTTTCTGTCCTATTGCCCATTATAACTTGCTAAACTTCAATCCTGGATTATACCCATCAAACTGCCTCCTTTGCTCCTATCATGTACTGCTAAAAGGAGGAATTCCATGAAATTATGCTGACAAGGGCTACAAATTTATTATCTAATCTAAAGGAGGCCCTTGCTGCAATAAGGCAATCCTTCTACTACTCATTCTCTAAACTATTTGCCATAGCAGACATTCAAACCTCCCATATTTTCCTTTTGTCTCCACTCTCTCAAACTCACCTCATACTTCTATCAGAGTGATCATACTCTTCTGCACCTCATACCCCTTTGGCATCTTTCCTTCATATCTCCTCCTTCACATGAAAAGGTAACCTTTCTCTTTACCAATGCCAAGTCCTTGACAGGCATCTTTCATCCCATTTCTTCCCTTCTTATTGAGCATTTTTGTTTGAACCATTATTCCTATTCTTTCTAATCTTTCATCTCTTCCTATCTGCTAGTTCTTTTTGTGCTACCTATAAGCATGTACAAGGTTCTCCTATCCTTAAAAAAGACAACCTAACAAAAAACCTGACTAGTTCCAACTCTAACCACTATTATTGCTCTTTATCTTTCTCTCCTTTACTAAATTTGATGGCTGACCACCTTTCTCTTCTGGGATTCTTTTCTTCCTGGTTTTCACTTGCTTTCTTCTGATACTTAGTCAGTCTCTTGCTATTTCTTCAGCCATATCACACTTATTGTGTCCCCCTGGCCCTCATCTCCTTCAGTTCTATTCTGATTCCTTTTCTCCCTCCCGCTTAAGATCTCAGCTTCCAGAGGTTCAACTATCATCTCTGTGGATGTTTTCCAAATCAATATATCCAGTCTTGTTTTCTCTCCCACACTACCAACTGTATATTGGACATTTTGAATTGGATATTTCAGACATCTTAAACATTCAGGTTCATTATCTTTCCTACTAAACCTACCATTCTTTTGTACTTCCCTATTATTGTCCAGGATACCAGTATCTTACCACTCACTCATATTTGTAACCTTAGTGTTGCTCTCAATTCTCACATTATAGCTAATCAGTTATCAAATGCTCATTTCATCTTCCCATCCTGTTTGTCTCCACTCCAATCTTCCTTCCACACAACTGCCACTGACTTTTCCTAAAGTGTTAAATTGTGACCATTTCAACTTCCTCAAGAGCTTCAATAGTTCCCTATTATTTCTAGGATCAAATAAAGGTCTTTACATGCTTTTCCTTGGTGCATAAAACTCTTCACAGCCTGTCTCCTTATCTTTGCTATTTAAATTTAAAATTCAATCCAGACACTGATGTCTATGTTTACTTCACCCCAACTCCGATCTTTACTTTGGAATTTCAACATTCATATACCCGACTTCCCAGTTCCTTAATTTACTTAGCTCTTCCTCAGTTATATACAAAAGATAGTGACTCCCTTGATCATGCTATCACTTTTTTTCTTTTATATTACTTTTCTCCATGAACCCTCTGGTTCAGACTGGTCTTTTTGCTGTTCCTCACATGCCACAACCCAGCTCTTCTGTGTTGTCCTCCATAGAATGCTTCTCTTTAGAATTCTTGGCTAAGACCCAGTCCCCTCTTCCCAGGGGAGCCCTTTGGTGTTAGGGTTCTTCCCTTTAAGGTAACATTATTTGGATAACTTGTCTCTTCTTAATAGAACGTAAGCTCTTTGAAGCAAGGGCCTGTCTTACTTTTTCTTTGTATCCTTAGCAAGTGTCTGGCACAGAGATGTCCCAGCAAATATTTGTTGAGTAGGGAGATCTTTTGAGGTTAGACAATTGAGTGCCCTTTCCATTACTACATCAAGCTGTCTTTCTCTAGTGATTCTGAAGATACATCTACTAGGGCACTGTGAATGGCTGATAGTCTTTGAGACCATTATTTGCCTTATAAGGGAATTGGTTTGGAATGAAGGCAACCTGGCTTCTTATGCAGATCTTATTAGTCATTTGTTGGTGACCTCAAGTAGGTTACTTTCTTCCTATTAAAATAAGGATGGGTGGACCAACTCTTTCCAGTTCTAATGTTTTATGCTAATACCTGTTTTAGGGTGCTTTTGAAAGTAAACTTTTAAAAAATGACTTGGTTAAATATTTATGCATAAAGCCAAAATACACTGATATTCTGATACATTAATATGTGGCTGACATGGGGAGATGAAGATACTAAAGTACTTTAAGAAAGAGTAATGAGTGAAATGGTTTGAAAGAGCAACAGACAGCAGTGATAAATTAGGATGACCTTTAAAGTAGTGTTATCAAAGGAGCAGCCAAATACGCTTGCTTATTCCCATCATGCTTTCATTGTTTAGAATATTTTTCTAATTTTTTTGGACTCAGCTCCTGGGTCAATCCCATTCTTATGAATATCCTCTTATGAATATATTTGAAATGAGCAAAGCATTTAGTCTGGAAGATTTCACGTTGGGGACCTCAAAGAATGATTAAAACAATGAGACTGGCTTTATTATTTCTATTTACTATCTGTATGACTTTATATTTAGCCATTCTGAGCTTGAGTTTGCTCATCTTTAAAATGAAGAGGGTTGGATCAGATGACTCCTAAGGTCCAAGCCAGCCTTAAATTTGTGATTCTTTGATTTTCCAGTGTGACTAAAAAACTGACTCTATGGGCAATTCCCAAAGGAAATTCACAGGTGTTAATATAGTACCCCAGAAAAGATGATGTTTTCAAAGATGATACTCATTTGAGCATTTGAAAGACACTTGTTTAGATGCATAAACTTTAGTATTTTAGTATTTTTCATTTAAAAATTCATCTCATTACTTATGTGGATCTAAACTTTTAAAATTGTTACTTATTTTTAAAGTCATATACATCATACTCTGAGAGTAGGTTTATTCTGAACTCAAGCATGGAATATACACAATAAATACTTATCACAGCATTAATGACTATTTTGAGGGTAATATTCCAGGTTTCTTACAGGATACCTCTTCCAAGACTCTATCCATAACAATTTTCCTCCTCTGATCTTAACACTTTTTGGGTCTTTCTTTACCTCACTTATTCCAAAATATTGTATATTACAGATCTTTAGATTTGTGTCTTATTCCTCTCCCTAGAACATAAACATTTCATGGAAGCAGAATCCTCTTCTCATCTATCTTTCCAGCACCTATCACTGTGGTTTATGCAAAGAGGCACTAAATACATGTTGAATCAGCTCTAAATCTGTAATGGTCTAAGAGTGAATGTCTTGTGACATTTGGAGGACATTTTTGTGATCAATCCAAATGACCACTAGATGCCACTGTTGCTTTTAAATAAACAAAATTCACAGCAGATAATTTACAGAGAAAGCTCCTTCAAGATCACCCAGTGTTATCAACTGAATCATTTTACAGATGAAGAAATTGAAGAGTGTTAGGTCTTTGTACTATTACTAAAGTAACAGAATAGAAGAAGTAACACCACAGGTTCAAATATTGTAAACAAAAAGTAACAGACCATTGTTTTCACTACATAGTTTATTATGAAAGCAAATGAAACATAAGACAATACATATGACTAATGATGGCAAAAGCAATCTGGAAGCTTAAGGCAAATCTTTAAAAGAGATGAGTTTAAGACAGATGATGCAACTTTCATTTAAATAGAGATTATGAAAAATATAAAATTGCATCAATAACTTAAAAAGGGGGTACCACTTTAAAAAGTCTGCACTATTGGAAAATAAGGGCTCATGATCTTAATGCCAGCATTAAGATATACAGTAAGCAACATAGTGCTAAATGATGATAGGAGAAATTCAATATTTACAGAAAGATAGTGATGTCAACATGTTATTGAACCTACTTTTATTTAGTGATATGCCAAAACCCTTTGCTCCAAGTGCTACATTAATATCATCAGACTATCCCAATCAAAATACAAGTGCAGAAGTAAGAATCAACAAGGATTTTATACAGTGGAGGTCTTAATATATTATTTTAAGAACTCCTCAAAAGGTTATTTCCTTAAGGGCTATATGAGCAGTGTGTGTGTGTGTGTGTGTGTGTGTGTGTGTGTGTGTGTGTGTAAACATGGGATTCAGACAATGCCAAATACTAACCAAGGTAAGAATAATGCATTAAAAATACTTAATTATAGAAAAGATCAACATGATCTTTGCTCATGTATTAATATTTATGACCTTTTGAACACACTTCTTATCATGCATGACTTCAAATATATATCAAACAATTTTATTTTGAGATACAGGATATTATCTGTCCTATCTATAGCCATACTGAACATTATTTCTTTCTCCACAATCGAATACATTATACACAATTTCAATATAATTACCTCAGTGAGACTTCAGTTCATTTACTGAACTGGATAGGAAAACATTGGGGTTTTTTCCCCCCTTGAAATACCTAACATAATCCATTACTTTATTATAACTAAATACATTTTTGGAAGTTCATAATGGATGACAATATGGCTATGAAAAAAATCCAGGAAATTGGTGTCAAATGACAATACTTTCCCCAGTTTTATTTCAAACACAGAATGACGATAACCATTTTGGTAGGAAGCCTATTTTAAAAAAATATCCTTACACGAATTCTTCTTGAATAATTTCTGTGAATCTTGTTGGAAAAAACCATCAAGATTAACCGTTTCTTTTTTCCCCTTAGAATAGCTCATAGAAGATAACAGACTGCTCAACTGCATAGGATTAACATTTCCTGCACAAGCCTGTCCTTTCATCATCTGGATTTTTTTTTCCCCAGAAACAACAAAAAAGGCACATAATACAGATAAAGTAGATATGTGAAACATGCTTTTTTTTTTTTTTCCCCTTTTAAAATACAATGATCACCTTTGTAGCTGCTTCCTCACCGTCTCCAGTCTGACCGGCTGCTAAGTCTGTGAAGACGCTACAGTATCCCCTTTTTGAATAACTTTTAAAAATCCCTGAATAAAACAGAAGCCAACCTGTGACTTCTTATGAGCGTTAGCAGAATATTTTAAAGAAATAAACCACAACTTAAACTCATTCAATACAGAAAAAAAATCTAAAAATAGATCTGGGACAGAATGTATAATAATATCAAAATTTAAAAACATTTAGGAAAGGAGGAAAAAAAACCAATTGTTAGAACATAAAAGGATACTGTAACTTTAACAACTGGAAACTTATGTTAGAAAGTTGTGGTAGACAGCTCTGTGCTACTAGGTTTTGTTTGTAAATAATGTAAAAACAATGTGAAAACTATCACCTTGCTCATATTTTACACTTAGAAAAGAAAAAAATGGTAAAAAATAAGAATGCATACCTAAAATGAAGCAATAACCAAAATTTCTAAAAGTCCATAAAAAATTAAAAATGTGTAGAAAAACTTCAACTGTAATTTCTTGACCTATTTTTATAATGACATTAACTCCTTAATTAGAATTGATAGGAGAAAATAGTTTTACAACTGGGCAAATTTCAATTTTACTAAAGTAATGACAAAAATTAAGCTTGCATAGTAAAACAATATTTCAAACTATCACTAGCTACATGCCTAAAAGGAAAAATGCAGATATTATAACATGAACATAGTGCAAACCATGGCAGTTCATGATGCCTGTGGACTGCTTAAGGTCAGGAAACAGACCATAGTATATCCAGTTATCACAGTTTCTGGTCTTTTATTCAATTATCTCTGCTAAGTTGAAGCAATATATATGTCAAGATGGGATGGGCACTCTGCGTTGCTGCTAATTAACGTAGTTTGAGATCATCACCACTACCTAAATTGGAACCAGGACTAGGGTCTTGTTGTCTTCTTGCCTGCAATGAGAAAATAAGAATTTGGATCAAGAAAATGTAATTTGAAAACTAGAGTCTATATACTTAAATTATGAAGCACAGAACTAGAGAAAAAGTTCATATCTGAAAAGCATGAACAAACATTTCAATATATAAAAGATTCAGGTATGAAGGTAAACATTGGGTAAAATATTATATTTATGATTTCTGAGTTTTAGTAGACTATTTTACTTGTGTAATATCATCAAAATACAAGAGTAAAATCAACAAATTATTTTATTTATAAAACCCAATTAACATAAAAATGTACCATGAGCACAGGATCAAATAAATTTAGTTTATGAGATGGTTTAATAGTTAGTTACATGGTTAAGAAATGAGGCACCTCATGTCTCCTAAAAAAGTTCTATCTTCTTGAAGTTATCTCAGTTTTGACTTGAGGTAACTTGAGGACAACACAAGATAGAAAGCAGGAGCAACTGCAGTTCAACCAGTGTAGGATTGGGAGACTGGTGGCCTAGCTCTGACCCTGGCCAACTTTATGTCCATTCAGGGGCAGCTCATTTAACCTCAGTTTGTTTTCTCAGCTGTAAAACAGGTGACTAGTCCTATTCTCTATCTGTGTTCTACCTTATGGGATGTTGTAGAGAAAGTATTTTGTAAATCTTAAATCCTTATAATGTAAGTGTAGACAACATACAAGTGAATCAAAACTAACTCTCCCTGCCTACTACACTTCTCACCTGGTATATGTTGTTTTGCATGCCTGGGAAGAGCTACTTCCTTCTTTCTGCTCCTCAGAATCCTTAACTTCCTTCACAATTGAATTTAGGGGCTACCTCTTCACCGGTATCTCCTCTGACTTTACAACTTCTTTCCAAATGCAATGTACTCTCTCTCTCCCCCTAAATTTCCTTGTCCTGTGCATATCCATATTTTGCCAGTATAAAAAAAAGCTAGCTTTTAGGTAGCACTTTCCAAACATCATCTCATTTTATTATCCTCACAACCACCTTGGGAGGGAGATGCTATTTTACAGATGAGGAAAAGGAGGCACAGAGAAGGTAAGTCATACTAGTAATGATTCTCTGAGGAAGATGAGTACTCGGGTGTTAAGCAGGCCCAACACCATCCTCTGTGCCAGGCACTGTCTGGTTGAATATATAAACTTCCTGAGCAACAGGGAATGTTTCATTTTTGTTTCTATTGTCTACATAGTCTCTTTTAGAAAATAAGTACTTAACATATATTTAATTTATAGATTCCAACTGATAGAAATAGATGAGGAAACTCAGGCCCAGAGAGGTAACGGCCTTTAGTAGTAGGGATGACTTCCTTAGGCTTTCATTCCACTTTTTCCATCTTCAAACAGGCAGCCCTGACATTTCCTTAGATATAGAGTGATGCCATGGAAAGAGCCTCGGCCTTGGAGCCTTTGCAAAAGGGCAATTGCAAGCTCAGGAAGGGTGTCTGAAGTCATTGGGGCTCTCCTCCTCTGTCAAAGGCAGTGTTGGATTAAATTTCTAAGATTGCTTCTTCTCTAAATCCCACAATGTCGCAGGTGATGAGTGAAGAAGGTGAGTGAATTGCATCATACAGAGGAAATTAGATAGCAGGCATCTTCTAGCATGACATTATAATAGTGTGACATTGCAATTAAGTGTTTTGTAATATGTCAACAGGCTAGTCATTTGAGAAATCAC
Organism: Sminthopsis crassicaudata; assembly: GCF_048593235.1. NCBI lineage: Eukaryota > Metazoa > Chordata > Mammalia > Dasyuromorphia > Dasyuridae > Sminthopsis > Sminthopsis crassicaudata. Next base: position 60,096,678 of record NC_133618.1, read on the forward strand.
ACAAGGCTTTCAGCACAATTTCAAGCTAAGTAACCCTGGTCTCCTTGCCACTTCTTCCACAAGACAATGCAGCTCTAGGACTGTTCATTTCACTGACAGTCTCCTAATACTGGAAGTGTGTTCCTCTTCACCTTTCCCTACCTTCCTTCACAGGAAGCTTTTCTGCAACCTCCCTGGACACTAGCGCTGTCCTTCTGCTGACTTAACACCAATTTAACCTGGAAGTGATCTTGTTTGGATGCCATCTCTCCTATTAGACTGAGAGCTCCTTTTTTGTAACTCCAGTGCTTAGCACAGTGCCCTGTGCATACCAAGTTCTTAACAATGTTCACTGACTGATTTGGGGCTTTTGGGGTTCCCTATCTCTTGGCAGCTGCTGGTGTTACTTGGTGGCAGAGCTGGGGAAGGGGCATTTGCTCCCTTTAGGGATGTTTCCAAGGGACAGACTGGAGGCAGAACCAGTGGTCTGGGCGGGGGGGGGGACTTATCTCCACTGGATTCTAGGAAGAGATGGTAAGCAAGAGTTTATTCCATTTGTCTGGTGTATGCTTGCTCTCTTTCCAACTCCTTGCTGCTTCAGGAAGGTTGGGGGTCATGCTGCTGGGCCCTATTACCAAAAATGATTTGTGATTTGTGTTTAAGAAGTGACATGAAAGAGTCGTTTGTATCTGACTGCATGATGTGGGTCAACATGTAGTAAGAGTAGGATCACAAACTATAGACAATCCAAATGTTGCACTGATATCAAAAGGAACTATCAAGAGAACTGGAGGAAGGTTTTTAGTATTTCAATTTGATAGTATTTAGATAAAGAGGTGGACAAGAATCTCATGGGATAAGGGAAGTGGTAATATGCATCCATAAAGTGCATCCATTTGAGAAAATCATGGATTCACGGAAGCACTGTGGAGTGGTAGAAACAGCCTTGGCTATGGAGTAAGAAAACCTGGGTTAGAGCTTCAACTCTGCTATCTGCTACCAGCTCTCATCTCAACATCATATTCATGGATACTGCATTAGTTTTGGGTACATGGTTTTTAGACTGCTATGATACACAAAAGTGAACTAAGAAAACCTTAAAGTTTGCTAGATCTCAAAAGTCTATGTCTAGAGCCCATATAAATGCAGAGACCCAGATAACTTTTCACCAGCTAATCCCCTAAACACAACTCCCCATATTAAACCAGAGTGGTACTTCCTATTTGCATATGCCATTCTATGCTCCATCCCTAACAAACTAGGCCCATATAAATACATAATGCAACAAAGACTGAAGAAGAAAAAAACCCCTGAAAACTGAAAGTTTGAAGGAGGAAAAAAAAACCAACTTAATTTTGGTGATAAAAACTTAATTTGTATTTTAACTTTTGATTAATGGCTTGAAAACTCTGTTGTAACCTTAAAACCAGCTTACTTTCTCACCTAAATAATATTAAATATACAATATGAAATGAATTATAACTCACCTCTCTGGACCATAGTTTCCTCTTCTGTAAAATGAGAGATTTGGACTAGGTGTTCTCTATGGTGGGTCCCTTCCAGCTCCAGCATTCTAGGGCTCTGACTCTCTAAGCAAAAGGGATAAGGAAAGGGGACTGGCCTGTGATGTCATGAGTACATGGAACTTCCAGGTGACAAAATTTCTACTAAAACAAGTCAGCATCTTCTCTGAAACTCAACAATCTAAAAATCTGTTTCAGGCACAAAGGGCTTAAGTAAGTTGCCTGGAGTCATACAGACAGGTCCAGGACTTAACCTGGTCTTCCTTATTTTGAGATTGTCTCTCTCTCTCCACTATACCATGGATTTCAGGGACTCCATGTTTTTGTTTTGTTTTGTTTTTTAAAAGATTGCATTTCAGTACAATTGGTTTTCTTTTTATTCCTATGTATTTAAAAATATCATTCTAATAAAGGGTCCATAGATTTCATCAGAATGCCAAATGTATGCCACAAAAAAGGTTAAGAACCTCTGCTTTAAGTAAAAGATCTACTTATATGAAATTCTGAAAGAAAAAGGTTATCTTCTTCTTGTCTGTCCCTCCCCCCCATTATTTGTTATTACTTCCTTCTGAATCTTGGGCAAATTAGCTTCCCTTTGTTTTTTAAAAGGTAGATAATATTTATCTCACAAAATGATACTGATTCCTTAGATATAAAAATATTCATTTTAAGGATATATATTATATGTTAAATATATATGAAAATATATTAATATATATTAAATTTTAGGTTTTTGAAAAAATTCTGGACTTAATATCATCAAATAAAAGGACATTTCCATAGAGTAACAAAAAAGGAAGTCTGTACATAATTCCCTGCATGTTTTTTATGTATTATCTCATTTGATCTCCACAACAGTCTCAAAAGGTAGATGTCATTACTTCCCCAGGTCACAAAGCTACTAAGTTTCTCAGGCAGAATTTGAACTCAGATCTTAACTCTAAGTCCAACATTTTATAAATATATGAAGATGCCTCATGAAACTTCAAATCTCTTTATTACATATAAGCTCACTTTCTTTCTATATAAAAATAATTTTAACATGCAACTTTCAAAACTCTCCTATCTGTGATTCTTTTTGGCCTTCCTTCTGTGCATTAAAAATGCCTCAATGATTCTTTTTTCCTTTTTCTTTGGCATATCTCTTCCTATCTCCCTCTTGCTTCTCTCCCCAACTAAGGGGAAAAAAAGGAAAAATAAAGCACTTGTTAACAAGTAGGTATAGTCAAACAAAACAAATTCTCACATTGGCTATGTCCAACAATATCTGTCCCATCCTGTATCAGTGATAATCCACCACCAACTCTGTCAGAAGATGGATAGCATGCTCAATTACCAGAACTCTGGAGTTGTGGTTGGCCGCTGCACTGGTCTGAGTTCTTATGTCTTTTAGAGTTAATTTTTTTTCATAATACATTTTTAAAAGGAAAGTGCCTACTTACCTCACCTAACAGTGTTAACTGTTCCTTCAATTCAAAGCATTAGATGAAATCACATTATATATGATTAAGTTAATTCTTATTTAGATCATGTGATTTTTGCTTTACATGATCAAATGAACAATGTTATGGGGTCATTCTGTGATTTTACAAAAGAGTTTATTTATAATGTATTAATGACATTATTGTAAAATGAGACAAACATCCTATTCTAATCCCTGGATATGTTGTACAGGTGACCCCGAGTTCCCAAAACCTATGCCAAGACTAAATCAGCCAGTCAGTCAGGAAACATTTCTCAACTACTATTACGTAGAAGGTAATACTGTACTAGATGTTGGGGATACAAAAAAAGGCAAGAGACAGTTCTTGTGATCAAATAGCTTATAGTCTAAAGGGGAAAATGACATGCCAACAATTACATACAAACAGATATCTAAGGATACATAATTAAAAGGAAGGCACTAGTATTAAGGTGGGACAGTAGGGAAAGTCTTCTTTAGAGAGTAGAGTTTTACTGGTGTTTGAAGGAAGTCAAGGGAACCAGGAGGAAGGGCTGACAAGGGAAAACATTCCAGATGTGGGGGCTAGCCAGTGAAAATACCTGGAATTGGGAGATGGAATGTCTTGTTTGATAAATAGCTAGGAGGCTGGTGACATTAGAGCAAAGAATATAAGGAAAGGATTTGTAAAGTGTGAGAAGACTGGGGGTGGAAGGTAGAGAGGTTATGAAGAGCTTTCAATACCAGAGAATTTTTATATAGAGAGAACCGCTGGAGTATGCTGAAGGTGGTGGTGGTGGTGATATGATTAGAAATAGGCTTTTTTTTTTTTTTTTTTCCCCTGAGGCTGGGATTAAGTGACTTGCCCAGGATCACACAGCTAGGAAGTGTTAAGTGTCTGAGACCATATTTGAACTCAGGTCCTCCTGAATTCAAGGCTGGTGCTCTATCCACTGTGCCACCTAGCTGCCCCTTAGAACTAGGCTTTAAGATCACTTGGATAGATTAATGGAAGGTGGAATAGAATGGGAAAAGACTTAAGGATGGAAGAACAACCAAAAGGCAACAGGAATTGTCCATGTGTAAGGTAATGTTGGCCCACACCAGGATGATGGCAGAAAGGGAGGCATACTAGAGATATTACAAAGATAAAATCAACAGGCTTTGAGAACAGAATGGATATGGAGGGGGACTTAGAATGGGAGAGCGAAGGAGAAAGGAGAAAGAAAGAAAGAGGGAGATGCAGATGATACCAACGAGTAAATCTGGGTTACTGAGAGGACTGTGGTATCCGCAACAGTAAAAGGAAAATTAGAAAGAAAGGAAGGTTTGAAGGAGAAAAATAATGAATCAGTTTTGAACATGGTGAATTTAAAATGCCCAGTCTGGGATGTCTAATGGGTAGTTGGAAATATAACAACGGAGGTCAATAGAAAGATTAAGGCTCCATAAGTAAACATGAGAATATTAATTGAATCCATGGGAACTGATGAAATCACTAAAAAGAAATAGTATAGAGGGAGAAAAGAACCCAGGACAGAATCTTAGACAGTTAAAGTTACAGGGTATGATTTAGATGAAGATCTAACAAAGGAAAGTGAGAAAGTGGCCAGAAAGATGGGAGGAGAAATAAGAGGGAGTAATTCAGGGATGTGCTACTGCTAGCTCTAATGAGCTTGAAGAGATAATTAAATTTTTAGTATGAGCATTTATGCCTCAGAAATCAGTGACTGCTATAATCATGGTTTGATTTATTGCTCTGTTGATAAGTACTGAAAATGTAAAGTAAATATAAAAGTGTGTGTGTGTGTATACTCTTGTCCCCATTTCCCCACCCTGGGTTGTTAAACATTATCAGCATACTCTTGTAATGCTGTATAAATACTGTTTGAACTCAGGAGTAAAGTTGAAGGATCAAAAGAATGAGGTTATTCCAAGACTGGAAGCCTGGTGAAAGAAAGCTAATAATAATTGGGATTTACATAGGGCTTTAAGGTTCACAAAGTGCTTTACATCCGTTATCTAATTTGAGACTCATAACAACACCCCTTGAGTAATAGCATAAAAACCTGGAAAGAAGAGAGTATCAAGGAGAAGAGAATGATTGACAGCCACAAAAGCTGGGGAGTGTTTAAGAAGGATGAAGATTGCAAAAAGGACATTTGATTTGCCAAAGCTCATTGGTGACTGGGGAGAGCAGATCTGAATAGTGATGTGAAGCCAGACTGCAGACTTAAGAAGAGAATGAAAAGGGAAGGAGACCTCAATGAGTTCAGTCACAAAATGGAGGACAGATATTTATTGCAGAGTGAGCATATTTTCTTTTCACTTTATTGTTTCTTGTTTTTCTTCTAGGTTATCATTTCTTTCTGTATATCTGCATTCATAATCTATTTTCTCTTTTGTTTCTTTGGTGAGAGTGCCATTGCAGATTCAAGCTTCTCTATTCTATTTGTCTCTTTAATTGCCAGATCATTTTTTCTACCATTTACAGTATTTACTTACAGATGTCTGAACTAATTTATCAGATGCAGAGGACATATTTTTTTTTCTGCTGTTCTTGTTTATATTTATCTGTTTATGTTCAATGTCTTAGAAATTTCTTCTTCCTGTAATTTTTGGTATACTTCTGTCTCTTTTCCTTATCACTCATGTCCTGAGCTCCTCACCTCTGATTATGGTTTTTTTGTGGACTGTATTTCAAAGCATCTTAGCCTTCTCCCACACTGGATAGTTCATGATTCACTATGCTAGGTATCTGTACAAATGACTTTGGGTGTTGGTCCCAACCAGTGCCAGCTAGATACTGTGTTCTTTCCTTCAAGCTTGGTGAGCACAGCTCCCCACAAGCACAATGTCTTGTCCTGGTAAACTATTGATTTTTTGGGGGTTTTCTCAGGCCTGCACTAGCAGTTCAGAACCTGCTTTCCCCAATTTCAGCAATTTAAAGCTTTGCAGCATTTCTGTTTAAGGACTGCAGCCCCTGGCAGGCTTTTACTCCTGAGGGGCTGTGGTTCAGCTGATTGTAAAGCCTTGAGCAAATTTCCATAGCTTGAAGCTAGGATGTCAATGGCACTGAAAAGGAGGAGGGATGGAATCCAGGGGTCAATTTTGATGCAAATTTGTTGTCTCCTAGGATCTGCTAGTACTGCTTCACTGCCAGTAGCATGGGAGGTGGTGGTGGAGAGGGGAAATGAGTACTAAATAAGCTCAGGATCAGTGAGTTTCAATTCCTGGTTGTTGTTTTTTTAAACCTTTTTTTTTTTGGGGGGGGGGGGATTCTGGATGTCTCAAGACCACAGAAACAAAGCTGCTTTATCCTAGGTACATAATTTCTGTTTTGGAAAGGAATGAGACATTATGGAGATTAGGAAAAAATGTCTAGTCTACCATCTTGTTGCTCATGTAATCCAGGAGTTCAGCATTTGAGGTCTGAAGGCAATTAAGGATTTTAAGGGTGAATGAAGAGGGAATATATTCCAGGCATGAAAGATAGCTTGGGCAAAGGCATCGAGATAGCAAACAGAATGTGTGGCTGAATTGTAGGATGTTTGAAGGGGAGCAATGTATTAATAAGGTTAGAAAACTAGGTGGGAGCCAGTATTTGAAAGATTTTAAATGTCAGGAGTTTGTACTTGATTGTAGAGCTGACAAGATGGCATTGGAGTTTAAAGAGTTGGGAGGTATCATGGATAGATACTTCAGGATTATCACTTTTGGAAGCTACGTGATAGATGGATTTACAGAGAGATATGAGGCATGGAGACCAGTTAGGATGACATTATAACAACAGACTGAGTGATAGGGTGGTCAAATGAGTAGAGAGAAGGGGATAGATATGAGGATGGAGGGATAAAATTGACAAGATTTTGTAATTTCAGAGAATTTTTAAATTTGTCTTACAGCACATTCTTGAACACTAGAGGTGCTTACTACTCACTGATTGAGTATAGAATACTATTCTAGGTGTGATAAAGTTTTAAGAAAAAAATGATACACATGGATAGCTATAATACATGACAGATGTATTAGAGAAATACAAAACAGTGATTTTGTGAAGACAAAGGGCAAGATGGTTATCAAATAGAGGGCAAGGTAGGTCTGAAGGAAAAGGCTTCATTGGGTTCATGGAGGCAGGAAAATGTAACTATGTTTGAGAGATCATCTAATTTGTTCAAATGCAAAGGGAAGTATGAAATGGGGCTGGAAGAGTATGATGAGAAGGAGAAAGAGAAGGGAAATGTAGTCCCTACATTATGCCATGTACTGTGTCAAGTGCTTAAGAAAAAAACTCAACCAATTATTTGATCCTCACATTAACCCAGTGAGATAAATATTATAAGTATATCCATTTTAAGTTGGGTATTTGCCTTGAAACTGAGATAAACAGAGATTAACAGACTTCTTAGAGTCAAAGAGCCTGTAAGTGTTTGAGGCTAGATTCAAAATCAGATTTTCCTGATTCCAGATCCAATGATCTATCCATAGCACCACCCAATTGTCTAAGGAGGCAAGAGGAAGCCAATGAAGATTTCTAATCAAAGGAGTGACTGCCCGAAGATTAATCAGTAGTATTTAAGATAGGTTGAAAGGGTAGAGAGTATGTTGGAAAGTAATGTGGTAGAGTAGAAACCAAATGAGATAAGGCAGCTAACTAAGATATTGTAAAGAAAGAAAGAGTGGCATAAAAATGAATGAGGAGCTGAGGATGATGTTGAGGTTGTGGACCTGGAAGACTGGAAAAACATAATAATACCCTTGAAAGTAATAGGAAAGTTCAGAAGAGGGGTGGGTTTGGGTTCTATTTTGGACATACTGAATTTAAGATGCAAAACATGCAATTTGTATGATACAGGACTGGAACTTGAAGGAGGGAGACTAGGCCTGATGGAACCTTGAGAGACTAACCATAGTTAGTCTTACTTCTAAAGGCTTTAACAGGCTCTATAAGAATTCAGACTGACTTTCTATTTTTCAATTACTTCAAAGAATCGAGGAGTTAGAAAGACTTCATAGGCCAGTCCAACTTATATCTGACTAAAAATCTCCTATGAACACCTCCAACATAAGGCTATCTGTCTAAAAATAATGATCCTCATAGCAAACTTGTGGGGAAGGTGCTATTATCTCCATTTTACAGATAAGGAAAATGAAGTTGAGGATCACATAGTTAAGGAAGTATCTGAGGTGGAATCTGAATTCAGATATTCCTGTTTCCTATCCACTGTACCATCTGGCTGCCTTTCTCTGATAGAAGATCTCCACTGAGTAAGCATTATTATCTTATGAGTAAGCTTACTTTACTTTTGAAAAATTCTAATTGGTAGGAAGATTTTTTCTTACATCAAACTGAAAGTTGTCTCTCCAACTTTGAACAACTGTTTCTAGTACTTTATTTACAGGGTCAAAGTCAAATTACTAGAGCAAGTTCCATTCCATCAAATCTCAGGGACACTGATGAAGAAAAACTTAATTCCTGACATTAGAATCTTCAATTCCTATTACTTATTACTTTCTCATCTGCTAGTTTTTCTCCCATGTTTTCTATATTGCTTCTCTTTATGGTATCAAGTCTTCAGGCTTGAGGGAAATTTACTTTTTCTTTCCTTTTTTAAATTTAAAGTCTTCTTGATTAGATTTGCAAGACTCCAGATAATTATGTTTTTAAACTTAATTTATGTTATGACTGGTTCTTAATAGTAATCTCTATTGGATATACAATAGCCTATATTTGACAGCATGGTCCACAGACAAATACCTTTGGAACCATCTTTTCATTTTCCACACCCATTTTTTTCTTCTGAATGTTTAAATCAAAAATAGTGATGAAACCATTTTTTATTCTGTGATTTATATTTTCACTGACTTTAGTCTGAATTACAGTTAATATATAATAAGTTCTATTAGTCCAATTTAATGTTTTAGTAACAACAGTTTACTCCAAAATATAGCAAAATGCTCCAAAAGTGCTTAAGGCACACCTATTGTTTATCAACATCATTCATTCATTCATTCTGGGAAATAACATTAGATCAACTTGATATTTGTTTTCACTATTTAAATGCCATCTAAATAACTGAAAGTTTTGCTTTCCAAAGCAAATTTTGCAAAGAAGTCACACTTGTGTTTCATATGTTATCTCTAACTCTATTTAAATAAATCACTATTTAAATTTCTGACATATTAAGTTTTCTAATTCCAAATCTAAATAAAATTCAACATCTGTTTCTACATTTGCAAACTCTGGCAGAATCCTCAAATCTTAATATTAGCAGACTGTATATTCATGAAACTACCCAAATATTACAATTAACAGGTCAACTAAAGCTATACTGTAGTCACAGATCTAAAAATGCTATGGAATGCATATATATCAGAAAAACAATTTATGTTCTGTACAGAATCAATGCTGAATGTTGTATAAGATAGATCAATTTTGCACAATCAGGAAACACTAATATAAGCATTTCGTTTCAGTCAATGAAGGTTAGAAAGGGGCTGAGCACTGAGGAAATCTTGACTGAAAGGAATCAATACTAATTATATATTTATAACAGCACTGCCAGCCCACCAATAATACTTTGTGAGATGGCAAGGTTTGAGGCTTTTGTCCTAGAAAGAGAATAATGTTAAAAATGGCAAGATTGTGACTGTTCTTTTTTTGACTTGCATAAGAACGCATGTTTCTGTTTCAGATTTGCTAACTACATAGACTGGGCTATGCAGCATGAAAAGGATTATTTTGCGATTCCTTTTTCTGCCATTAAAAATACTTTTAAGCTTCTTTTCATACCAAGGCCATGTGACTAAGAAGAAGACAAGAAGAAGAGGCAATTGCAGTCGAAAGGCAACGCCTAATGGCAACATATGATGAGGAACAAACAGAAAGCAAAAGACTTCATGTGAGTTTGCTAAAGACTTAAAGGTGCCAAATGGACAAATAGTGGCAAAATAAAAAAGCATTCAAAGCAACATGGTTTGCAGGGGAACACTGAGGAATGTTTACAAAAAAAAACTGTAAGATGGTCAAATGAAGATACATCTTAGATGAGTTATAATAGCTTTCTATGTTTAAATATTGAAAGGGATATCAAATGGAAGAGGGAGAAAAGCTTGTCCTGTGTTATTGCAAAAGGCAGAATTAGGTCAAATAAATAGGAATTACAAGGAAGCAGATTTTTGCTCAATGTAAGGAATAATGTCTTAACAAATAATTATCCTACCTTGAAAAGGGATGTGGCTTAGGCTAAATTTCTTGTTTGTTTGTTTGTTTTTTTTAAGGAGTATTCAATCAGAGGCTAAATGAGACAATGTGTCAGGGACATCAGATGGATAGGAAGTTGAATTTATAAGATACTCTTCCAATTTCTAAATTTTATGACATTAAAAGTATGATGTTCATAAATTTATATTTCATCATAATAGTCTTGCCTGTTAGTGGGGTAGGAGAAAGAATTAATCAGAATGTCTTTTATGACTACCTATTCAGTTCACAATGACTATCCTGTTATTCCTAATCCTTCTGATTTAAACATTTTATTAATAATTATTTTACACAGCTTTTAAAAAAAAACATGTGAATAAGCCTGAGATGGAGGGGTAGCATTGATTTTATTAGTTTATATAGACATCTCAATACAGGTTACTCCTTTTGGGCAGCAAGGCAGTACAGAAGAGGAATGGTATATCCCTGGATGATTTTGAAGTTATAAATGATTTCTATTTCTGTCAACCTATAAAAAGGTGAGACTTGGATTTTATTAAGTTAAAATACTGAACATTTTTAAGCAGTTAGTTTTCTAAAGGAGACTAAAATGAAGGAAAATTGTTATTAAAGAAGCATAGAATTTTAGCACCAGAAAGGACCCTGGGAAATGCAAGCTAGACCCTAGATATCTCAGGGAAAGAAACTTTTGATAATAATAAATAATAAAAATAAAGTGCTATTTACAAAGCACTTTAGTGTCTATAATACCCTTTCTTCAAAACAACACTGTGAGGTAGGAAATAGTGATGTTATTATTTTGACAATAAGAAACTAATGTGGAGAGGTCAAGTCTATGGGTCTGTGGTAAACTGTCTGAACCTGGGTCTTCTGACTCTAGGTCTGACATTTTTTTATAGTACCGTAACTGACTCTAGGTTGCACCTCACATTATTTCTAAGCCCAATCAATAACTTCTAATTGCAATGACTGCTAAAGGCTAAAGAAATAATGGAAGTGATTCCAAGAACTATTGTTATAGAAATGAATGATCAAAAATTAGAATATTCATCAAAAAAGTAAAATCAAAGTCAACAGATTAAAACAAAAGGCTAATTTACAACATTAAGTATTTTTAAAGATATAAATAAAATGAGGACATCATTTTATAACATAGCACTTTTTAATATCATCTCTCACATTATATAAGTAAATATGCAAACTTTTATACTGGCCAGGAAGTTCTAATTTAATCCTGTAAACAAGTATTTATTTTTTTAAAAAGAGCCTATTATGTGTCAGGCACTGGGCATACAAAGACAATAGGAAATGTGTCTCTGCCTCCTCTCTGCCTTAGAGAGGAAAACATGATGCAGATAAGTAAATATAAAATACCCAATTCTGTTGGGAGTTGGATGGGAAGAACAATGGAGCCCAAGAGTCAGGAAAGAGTCTTAATAGATGGTGATGACTTGATGGAAGCTCTGAAAGAAGCTAGGGATCTCAAGAGTAGAAGTGAGGAGGAAAGAATATTCCAGATATCAAGGGCAGCCTGGACAAAAACATGGAGGTGGAATGCTATGAATTAGAAATAGCAAATAGGAAAATTTGGTTGGAATTTAGAATATTATACATTATGTGTCCTTCATCTAATGTGTAATAAGTTTGGAAACATGACTGGCATAAAATGCCAGATAGGAGAGTTTTATCCTAGAGCAGGAAGTCTTCACCTAGGGTTTGTGAACTTGTCTAAAAATATATTTTGTTAACTGTATTTCAGAATAATTGGCTTCCTTTGTCATTCTAGATATTAGAAGCAGCAGGTGGCAGGGCTGTTAAAGCCCTAGACTTTGGCCAGAAAGATCTCAATTTAAATCTACCCTCAGACACTTGCTAGTTATATGGTTCTGGGCAAGTTCCTTTATCTTTGTTTTTCCCTCAATTTCTTTACCTGTAAAGTGCAGCGTTGTTGTGAGGATCAAATGAGATGATATTTGTAAAAGCAGAGTCTGACACATAATAGGCACTAAATAATTATTACCTCTTCTTCCTCTACTTTCCCTATAATCATAAATTTTAAACACACTGTTCTGCTAAGAGGCACAGGCCTCACCTTAGAGCCAAAGGGGTTCAAAGGCCCAGAACCCATTAAGAATTATTTTCTAAACCGAGTGAATGCCCATCAGTTGAAGAATGGCTGAGTAAGTCCTTGTATATAAATGTTATGGAATATTATTGTTCTATAAGAAATGATCAGCAGGATGATTTCAGAGAGGCCTAGGGAGACTTACATGAACTGATGCTGAGTGAAGTGAGCAGAACCAGGAGATCACTGTACATGGCAACAGCAAGATTATGTAATGATCAATTCTGATGGATGTGGCTCTTTTCAACAGTGGGATGATTCAGGTCAATTCCAATAGACTTGTGATGGAGAGAGCCATTTGTATCCAGAAAGAGGACTATAGGGACTGAATGTGGATCACAACACAGTATTTTTACCTTTTTTTTATTGCTGTTTGCTTGGTTTTTGCTTCTTTCTCATTTTTTTCCTTTTTGATTTATTTTTCTTGTGCAACATGATTGTGGAAATATGTATAGTAGAACTGTATATGTTTAACATATATTGGATTACTTGCTGTCTAAGGGAGGGAGGGAAGAGAGGGAGAAACATTTTGGAATGCAAGGTTTGGCAAGGATGAATGTTGAAAACTATCTTTGCATATATTTTGGAAATAAGAAGCTATTAAAATTTTTTTTAAAAGAATCCCTTCTTAGAGGCACAAAAGAGCAATCCATAGTCAGCCCTGAGCTTTAGGAATATTAATTTGGCAATAGTATAGGGCATGGATTGGTGAATGGAGAGTTAGCTATAGAGACATCAATTGGGATCCTTACAACAAAAAGAGGTAATGAAGCTCAGAATTGAGATGATAGCTAGTCACCTAGTGTTGATATTGTCATAGAGACTGATTGACAAGATTTGGCAACTGATGGACTATTGGTGGTGAATCAAAGTGAAAAGTCAAGAATAACTCCTCAGTTTTGAGTTTGAGTGACTAGAAGAACATTGTCTTCAAGAGAAAGTTAATGCTGCCTCTGATAACTATGTGACTCTGGGGGTAATAGCTTCTTTCTGCTTCTGTTCCTTATCTATAAAATGTGGATAATGTTATATATGCTATAGCCATTGAGAAAACGTTCTATAAATAAAATATGGGTAATAATTTTTTTTTTATTATGGTGATAAGGCTAGGCTACAGAAAAAGGTAGATAAGAAAAATCTTTACCAGCCTTACAAGCAGCTACTTGGTCAACATGCTTATTAAACTATATACCATTCTCATCAAAACTCTCTTAACTAGCTATCTGGAGAAACAAAACGATAGGTCATTTCCTCCTCCCCCCGCCCCCAGCATTTATATATGAACTTTTGTTTCCTCCCTCAAAATGATAGGATTTAGACCTGGAAGAAATTTTAGAGATCATTCAATCCAATTTCCTAATGTTAGGAAGGGGTAATGAGCCCTAGAGTCTTGTCCAAGATCACTCACAAAGTAATCAATAGAACTGAAATTCAAATGCAGGCTCTTTCTGAATTTATATCCAGTATTCTTTCTATTGTGAATTTCTAATATTAAGAAAAACTGACTTCGATTAGGGAGATGAACTTCATATTCTAATTAATTAAAAAGGAGATTAATGCATACACAACAAAATCTGACCTCTGATGTAGGACAGTAGAGAAAATAGGAGATGCTAACACAGCCTTTGTTTCTCAGAAGGAATACAAGTCAGAAAGGCTTTCTTCCTCCTAGACCATATTCCTCTAGAGCAGTCTCTAGTCATTACATCCCATTAACTCTCTGTCTGACTTCCTCCCTCATTTCCCTAGCCTGACCTCTAGGAGAGGCCCACCACAGATAGGAACTTTCATATGGTCCACATTTTTCATAACATGTCCTCTAGCATAGTTCAGCAATTTAAAAAACAGAACTCTGTTGGGGGTTAAAATAAATAGAGAATAAGAGATTTTTCTTGGAACACATAGAATTTAAGGCTCCAGAAATACACAAAAAACAAACATAAAAACCACACACAGACTCGCGCCTGTTTCTATTACAAAAATAGTCTCCACACATACTGCTGAGCTGTGCTCACAAAGAGGACTCGGCCGAGCAAGCACTTTTTTCTGGTTATTCTGTCTCCAATATAAAGACCACTTCTGCTTTCTAGCATATCCTTAATTACAGGGAGGAAAAAAAAAAGTTTTATAGGTAAAAATGGAATTAATCACCTTTAGGATCCTGTCTCATAGGAGGTGGTTTAGGAAATAAAATCAAATGCTATCTTAAAACCAATCAAATCAGAGCCAGATGCACAGATACAAAATGGATATATAAAGTAAGGTAGCTCTCATAGGGACACCATTTCCTTAATATTAATTCTTCCTTTTGACTTAAATAGGGAGATTGAGCTTAACTAATATTTCTCTAGCATTTTAAGATCTATAAAATATTTTCTTCACAACATTCTCATGAGGTAAGTATGTACCATCTTTATTCTAAGCAGCTACTGGTCAACCATGCTTATTAAACTATATACCATTCTCATCAAAACTCGTTTAACTAGCTATGTGGAGAAATGTTTATGGAGAATGTGATTTGTCCAAGGTCACAAAACTTATAAATGTCAAAGCTAGAATATGAATCCCAAACTACGGATTCTCAGGGTAATATCCTATGTACTAAGCAAGTTTATTTCAAGTGTCCCCTGCCAAATTTTGTGGGAATAGAAGGCATGTATAATAGTATAAATCTGGGGATTAATGAACCTGAAAAAGAACCTTTCCTAGACAATGCTTATTATATATAGCATAACTAAGAGATAAGCTGGTCATGTACTTAAGAGTGGGAGATAACTGACAGTCCAAGTGTTATAATGATATTCCAGAAATATTACAATGTTCAGAAGAAGGTTTCTAATAGCAGGCCCTGGAGAATTTACAGAAGAATATGCACAAGAACAGCACAGGCTAAGAAGATGGTGAATGAGCTGTGATTTGAACCTGTGAGGGTTATAACCCTAACAAGGAGATTACAGATTCATCAAAGAACCCTTCCTTCCCACAGAGAGGAAGTGTTTTTCTAATCTCAAGGCATGTGAGCTATTATGATGATGAGGTGAGAGATAAGGCAGTGGTAGAGGAGGGCTAGACTTGGAATCAAGACCTGAGTTCAAGTCATTTCAATCTTTCAGTGCTAAGAGATAACTATTAAAGTTATAAATGCTTATTATTATTATCTTCATTTATATAAGAACAATGGACTGTCCCACATTTAGATTGTCACAAATTTAGAGTTAGAAGGGAACTTAGAGGTTAACTCCGTCATTTGATAAGTGAAATTAACAGACAGTAAAATATAGGCTAAAAGTACAAGCTACAGATGACAATGTGCTTGGTGGAGGAAGTTTCCAACCTGGGAGTTCCTTACACAGTTGAAATCACAGGTCTGCTGGACACTCCCTCTGAAAAAAAAATTATGGATGATTTTAGTCCATAAATAAGCATCAATAATCATGACTTTGTGAAATGGCTTTCAGGGAAGTCTATTCAAGTTAGGAGTATGTGTACAAGATCAATTAAGCACAAAATTATTTCTACATGACTATTTTTTTTTTTTTTTTGGTTACACTACTATTAACTTGCTGTGACTGCATTAGCTTTGGTATACCTCATCAGCACCCAGAGTGCCCTTTGCCCCTCTGATTGGAGGGCTAGAAGACAAAACAAGGAACTCCTTCCAAAGTATCCAAATAAAGAAGATTCTCAAGCCATTCATCTTCTTCATTACCCATCAGTTTGTAATCTTTGGACTAGACTCCACCATGTTCTGCCCATGTACCTTCTCTAATTCTCCATCCCTATCTTCCTTTTCAGCTTCCTTTTGTGAACTGTCTTCCCCAGTTAGATTATAAGCTTCTTAAGGATAGGGACTTTCTTTTTCACATTTGTATCCTCAGTGCTTAGCACACAGTAGCTACTAAAATCTTTATTAAATGACTTTGGACAAGTCATTTTCCTGATACTTTCAACTCTAAGATGAAAATACATTGAACCATATGATCACTAAAGTCCTTCCTAATGTGGACATTTTATGAATAACTTCTTTATGACAGATATTCCCAACATTGGCTGTTATATACTTGCCTGCAGAAATCCAAAACACTAAATTATTCTGAATACTCACCTCCACTAGAAAAAAAATTAAATACAAACTCCCAATATGTATGTATGTGTGTGTATATGTACATATCTATTTGTTAATTATGTAAAAGTATATGGTTTGGAGTTCATTTTATTTCAACACTTTGAGTAGCTCTCATAGCTGATGAAGATAATTCATTCACAAAGATACATAGCTCTAAAATAAAGAAATGCATTGTTGGCTACCCTTATTTAATTATGATTCTTATGCAACTTTACCCATCAATTATGGAAAGGTTTTTGTAAAAATCTACCTAATAAATTTTCATCTTCCTTAACATAAGTAACTTCTTCTTACAATTAATAGAAAGGTTAGGGTAAGTTGATGGCACAGTGGATAGAGCACTGAGTTTGGAATCAGGGTGACATCTTCCCGAGTTCAAATCCAGCCTTATATACTAACTAGCAATGCGACCCAGGGCAAGCCACTTAATCTGTTTGCCTCCCTTTCCTCATCTGAAAAATAAGCTTGAGAAGAAATGGCAAACCACTCTGGAATTTTTGTCAAGAAAACCCCCAAATGGGGTCGTGAAGAGTTGGACATGACTGAAATCACAGAAAACAAAATCTGAAGGTGTTAAAATTTATATACACACACATATGTATTAACAAATAGTTATAGCCACAGAAATTCTTCATTTGGAAGATTTAAAATATGTTAGAAAATTCTGTTTTCAAGTTTAAGTTGTATAGATATGAGAATCGTTTAGGTAACGTGCTTATATCATTTTAGGCAACAAATCATATTAGTTATGAAAATACTTCCAAGTACCTGCTTTGAAAGTGTTCTTGCCAAAATACAAAATTCCTTTGAAAAGCAGTTAGTTTTTTATTTTTTGTAAAACTGTTACCTTTGTCTGATATCCAAGATATATAAGGAAGTAATACAACATGTTTAGTCATTCCCTAATGGATATTAATAGTTCTCCCCAAAAAAGATTCAAATTCTTAATAAAGGAATGAAAATCAAAACAATATTGAGTTTTACTTCAGACTCAGAAAATAGCAAAAATTAGAAAATAAAATACTAGTGAAGATCAAAACTGTGTAAAGACAGACACTGCATATGCACTGTTGGTAGAACTGTGAAGTAGTCTAATCACTGTGGAAAGCAATTTGGAAGTAACTAAAATGTTCATGAGGCAGTTGGTAGCTTAGTGGATAGAGCACTGAGCCTATGGTCAGGAAACCCAGAATCTAAATCCAGTCTCACAAACTTACTAGCTGTGTGATTCTGAGCAAGTCACTTGACCCCTAATCATCTGACAAAAGGATCCACTGGAGAAGGAAATGACAAACCACTCTAGTATCTTTGCCAAGAAAACCTAATGGACAGTCATGATCCATAGGGTCAAGAAGAGCTGACACTACTAAAGAACAAATATTTAGACTCTGTGAAGCAGTGAGTGATCTCCTCTCTGTTAATTTGGGCAATCTATATTTTTATAAGTATTCATCCAGTTCACTTAGATTATCAGATTTATTGGCACACAGTTGGGCAAACAGCTCCTAATTATTGTTTTAATTTCCTCTTCATTGGTGGAAAGTTCACTCTTTTCATTTTTGATATTGGCAATTTGATTTTCTTCTTTCCTTTTTCTAATCAAATTAACTAAAAGTTTATCTATTTTTTTTTCTTAAAACCACTCTTATTTTCATTTATTAGTTCAACCACTTTCTTCCTCTTTAATTTTTAGAATTTCAAATTTGGTATTTAATTGGGGGTTTTTAGTTTGCTCTTTTCCTAGCTCTTTTAGTTACATGTTCATTCTTTTTCTTTATTTTATTCAAGTTATCATCTAGAGATATAAAATTTTCCCTAAAAACTACTTTGGCTAGATCCCACAAATTTAGGTATATTGTCTCTTCTCTTGGATGAAATTATCGATTGTTTCTATAAATGTGTCGTTTCACTCATTCTTCAGGATTTGGTTATTTAGTTTCCAATTAATTTTTGGTCTATCTTTTTCTGGTTCTTTATTACATGCAATTTTTTATTGCATTATGATCTGAAAAAGATGCATTTACTATTTCCTCCTTTCTGTGTTTGATTTTAAGTTTTTTATGCCCTAATAAATTATCAATTTTTGTGTAGGTTCCATGTGCCATTGAGAAAAAAGTATATTCCTTTCTGTCTCCATTCAATTTTCTCTAAAGGTCTATCATATATAACTTTTCTAAAATTCTATTTACCTCTTTAACTTCTTTCTTGTTTATTTTGTGATTAAATTTATCTAGTTCTGATAAAGGGAGGTTGAAATCCCCCAGTATTATAGTTTTGCTATTTCTTCTTGAAGCTTTCTTAACTTCTCCTCTAGGAATTTGGATGCTATACCACTTGGTGCATATATGTATTGATTATTACCTCATTATCTGTGGCAATCTTTAGCAAAATGTAGTTTCCTTCCTTATCTTCTTTAATTAAATCTATTTTTTCTTTTGTTTCACCTGAGATCAGGATCACTACCCCTGTTTTTTTTTTTTTTTTAAACTAACTTTAGCTGAAGGAAGCATAACAGATTCTGTTCCAGCCTTTTGCCTTTACTCTGTATATATTTCATTCTGATTCAATGATCTCAGCAAGAGACATATACTCAAAGGAGGTCAAAGAAACACCAAAATATTTACAGTAGCGCTTTTTGTGAAAACTCCAAATGGACACAAAGAAAATGATTATATAATTGGTGAATGGCCAGACAAATGGAAATTATAATTGTGAAGTCATGCTTGTAGGATTATAATGGCTTCCTATTACCTCCAGGATGAAATATAAACTATAATATTTGGCATACAAAGCCCTCCATAACTCCCCCCTGCTCCTCCATCTTTTCAATCTTCTTACACTTTGTACATACCCTTTGGACATTGGTTTCTTGCCATGCCTTGAACAAGACAATCCATCCCTTAACTCAGTGCATTAAGTTTTGACTCCCATATCAGATTGTAGAGGGTTAAGAATAAAGTGGAGCCATCAAGTGTAGATGGATTCCACAAAAGGAAGAGATATAAGGTATTAGCTAGTGGAGATGGATGGATCAAGGGAAGATTTTCTGAGGATGAGGAATTCATGTTTATGGACTGATGAGAAGCACACAGCAGACAACGAGAAACTGAGAATGGGGATAATAGAGGAGATGATCCACTGGAAAAGATCAACGGAAGAAAAACACTCATGGATATAGAAGGGTTTGCTTTGGGAAGGAGAAGGGTCATCTTTTAAAGATTGACAGGGCTGAAGGAGAATAAAGTGGCAGAAGGCATCTGTATGAGGTAAGATGAGAAAAGGGCAAGTGGAGTTCTTGGCAAATGATCTCATTTCTTTTTCAGTGAACTATGAGGCAAGGTTGTCAGCTAAGAGGATAGGAGAAGAGTGAGATTTGGGAAATTAGAGAAAAGATGAAAAGGTTTGGAAAAGGTGCAGTGGTGAGTGGGATGGTAAATCAATTAAGGAATGTAAAAGAATTATTTTATTGCTAGGTAATAATTAAAGTTTACCAAGTTTGGCTCTGAAGAGGAGATGAAAAAACCCTTTTCTCCCTTCTTTGTGAGTGACTATGATATGAATGAAACATGGCATATACTGTTAGATTCAATTGAGGGGTTAGTTGTATTCCTTAACTATTTTTTCCTACCCCTTTTCTTCTTTGTTATAGGGAAAGGTTCTTTGGATGGAGGAAGATGTATATGTTGGGAAATGGAAGGGCATCTAAAAACAGATTAACAAATACTTTTTAAAAAATATCACCCTAAAATGACAGATAAATATGCATATTAAAAAAAACCCTGCTAGGTAGTATACTATTGATAGCCAGTCATGTCATAAAAACGTCACTGAATTTGACAGTTTTTATAAAAGAAGACTGTATAACAACTTTCAATTCTACAATTTAATCATTTTGCTATGATACAGCAAACCTTAATGTAGAAAAAATGTTGGCATATGTAATCTTTTGGAGGTAAAGGTTTTCAAGGATTTTTTTTTTTGTTAATTTGTTTTGGTAGCACTTGCCAAATAAATACTCTGTGGTGAAATATTTGCTTTTATTCCAATACATACTTTACTCAAGAACTCTGCAAATGTTTTTCAGTGTATTACATACTTTTTCTCATAGCTTTTTTTGCAATTAAAAAAAAAACTACCTTGTTTCATGAGTTTAGAGATTCAGCTAAATTTGTAGATGCTGAAACCAAGTTGGTAAGCCCAAATAAAAAAAAAAAATTATTTGTGATTTCCTTGACTGGAAGTTCCAATGAGCAATAAATCACTCCATTTATTAAATACCTACTATATGCCAGGTCCTGAATAAGAAATATATAAAGACAAGAATATGTATAAAGATATAAAGACAAGAATGAAACAGATACTTTTGTAAATAGGGACCATTCCATTTTTTTTTTTTTTTGTCCTTGTAACCCCACTGACCATTGGAGTCACTTGATTACATATTACATGAACCATTGGAAGTATTTGATTAATAATTGTTGGGTAGATATCCCTTATTCTTGATTGGGAAATGATAGATGAAATATGTACAATGAGACATATGTTTTTGGACATGGCTGATACTGTATATATCAACTGTTCTTGACAGTAGAATGGTTGTGTGTTATAAATAAAGACCAGTTTTCCATATGAATGTCAAAAAAGCATCCATTTATTGGCTCATTAGCATGTGTGTTTAAATTAAACAGCACTGTATATTTAAATTAATTTATATTGATTATATACAAAATAAACACAAGATATTTTTAGGATGGAAGGCATTATAATAGTGTTGGAGAAATCAGTCAAGATTTCATGTAGAAGGTGATGCTTTATGTAGAATGTGATGCTTCAGCTAAGTGTTAAAGGGAAAAAAGGATGCTAAGAGGCAGAACGAAGAGGAATAAACTTTTGGTGAGGAGGGGACAGCCAGCACATGAGCAAGACTAGGAAGATAGGTTGGGGCAAGATTGTTAAGAAAGGTTTAAATGCAAGACAGCCAATGAAGTTTACTGAGTAGAAAGAATGACATGGTGAGACCTGTCTTTTAAGAAAATCACCTTGTCATCTGTGGCAGATAGATTGGAGAGGGGAGAGACTTGAGGCAGAGAGAATGGATTTTGAAAAGCTTTGGTGAAGAGATTAATATCTACATTGATGTGATCACAGATGGAATGAAATAAATTTTATGTATGCATTTTGCAAAAAAAAGTCTGCTCAAAATTAAAAATGTTTTATAATTTTTATTATACTGAATTTATGGATGAGAAAATTTTGAGGGCATTCAACATTATATATCATTTAATATTTTTTTCTGAGTGTCCTTGTTCTGTAACATTCAGGTATTTTTTAAAGGAATTAAAACACCATTTTTATAATCAGAACACAATCTCTGTTAAGTCCTTAGAGAGAGCCTTCTTTTTAGAATTGCAATGTCCTGACTAACTTTTGGGGAAAATAGATGGGAACTTTTAAAAGTTTTAAACTCTTATAGTAAACTTTGAGTTATCTTTATAAGTATAAGTGATATCATCTGGCACCAGTCTCACTATACCAAGTAGTTTTAAGGACTTTGCTATCATTTTAACATAAGCACACATCAGAACACACATTGGCTCACTTATACTAATTCTTGTACATACTTGTAAGTACCTCACATTTGAAAATTTGGGTAATTTTCCCATCAAACTTTATAGAGAAAATCAAATTAAAATATCTGATTGGTTACAGATTACAAGGCATAGAAAATCTCCTTGCTGCTTGGGTAACAAGGTAGATCTTATATTAGCTTAAAAATTCTTTCACAGTAGAATAAAGTTATTTAAAGTGTTGATTGGTGTAAAAACCAATTAAAACAAACATATAAACATATATAATCTCTTTAAAAACAGCTACTGGAACAATTTTATTTTTAGTTGTTCAAACTATCTTTCCTTAAACACAATCAATTGCCCCTCATTTCTGGCACTTCCTCCATTTCCCCATTTTCTGGCCCCGTACCTCAGTGCAGTCTATTTAAAATATTCAACTAGGAATCATTCTTTGGCAGTACTTTACCTATTTGTTATGGTGGGGAAAGTATCTACATAGAGATCCGAAGGATAAGCATGAAGCTTTACTGAGGAAAGAAATGTTTAAAGACAGACCCAACTACATGTGATTATTTTCATATGCTGCCCAACAGTGGATGAATGTTTCCAAAGACCAAAGCTGGCGCCTGTTTCTGGGACAGAAGCTGGGTGGTGGAATATTGCAAGGATTTTTTCCCCCATTGAACTACACAATCTGTTCTCCATTAAAGTCATTTCAATTACTAGTGTCTTAAATTCTTTCTAATTTTAAACAGATATTTTAAGTCATGAATTACCTTTTAACACTGAAGAAGCCTATTTCAAAACCTAAAAGTCCAACATCACTAATTATTTTATATTAAAAAAGGTACCAGTACCCATTAAACTTTAAAATTATAAGTTCTCCATCTTTTAAGATGAAGCATTCAGGTTTAAGTAGTCACCAAACTGACCCTGATACAATTGACATAGTTTAAATTCCCATAACCCGACACATAGGGATGGAATACAGTTTTCAAAAGATTCTAAGTTATATGAATTAAATTTATTTTAAGTGCCAAATTACAGTTCCTAAATACTGAACCTTATGATAATATTATCGAAATTCAAAAACTTAGCCATATAAATTAGGAAAATGTAATAGCTAAGATTTTTATTGAATGGAATTAAATTTTTCATATTTTAAATCATCATGTCTACCAGGGTTTGAGAAAATATTCTTTATACAAGTTAGTTAGGTTAAAGTGACTATATACAAATCCAGAAAAGTGAAATAAAACTGGAACCAAAATGAAAATCTCAGACTTGTTAGAAGAGAGCAATTTAAGCCTCCATTATTTCAATTAGGGTTAAAGGCAGGAAAGGCTTTATTCTTCTCTTCACAACTAACATCATCACAGAGGAGTTAATTCTTTTGGAAGACTAAGGGGCACTGGGAGCCAAGTATGGGTGGAAATGCAGGAGTACACAGAAATAGAACTCTGGGACTTTTTATTCCACTGCTCTGCAAATCATTTTCCCGCATGCCAATGATTTAACAGTAATTTAACCAAGGTTCCCAGAGTAAATCATGTTTATTCCTTCTACTGCAGAAAGTATCCCTCATTTGCCAAGTCAAGCCATTGTTTTCCAATAGGGGTAAGTTCACGATATTTCTTAAGAAGGAAAGAAAATTTACTGCAGAAATTCAGCAGAAAAGCAATATAGATATGGTCTATTTGATACTTACAGTAAAGGAATTAAATATTTTCCATATTTTACAAAAAGAGAAACTTAAGTTTATGAATTCTAAATGGTCTGTCTTGGATGAGTAAAAGCACAGCCAGGCAGGACTAATAGCTGACACAGATACTTTAAGGTTTTTGACATAAATGATCTCATTTGATCCTTGTAATAATCCAGAAACACAGGCTATTATTATCATTCTTATTCTGCATGTGGGGTAAAGTGACTTACACAATGTACCTTACAGTTAGTTTCTTTGGCAGAATCTCCATCTTCCTGACTCTAAGCAGGCCCTCTGCCCACTTGCCTAATGAGTTTCCCCAAACTCATTAATTTGATCAGCTCAGTTTTTTTTCTCAGTATTTAAATAATTCTTATCAGGGGCATCCCAGACTCATGAGTAGGACTGTTGCTTTTAATATTACTACTTTGTCTTTCCCTCTAACCAGGCAACAGGGACCACCCACTTAGACCTTATTAAATCTTTTTAGTCTTCTCTTTTACAGGCAAAATAATCCTAGTTTCTCTCACAGGGCTCCTAGGAAGTTATTATTTATAGTATATCTCTTTGGGTAGTGATTACAAATCACTTTTTGAAGCAGAGTGTGATACAGTAGGAAAGCAAAGAGCCTATAGTCAGGAGACAAGAAGTTGCGAACCCTGAGTAAAACTATCTTGGCAGACATGCTGGTTTTATACCAGGTTGAAAGTAATTGACAGATCTCAAATCCTTTGGTGACTTGGTGGGGGAGAGCGGTGACTACTGCTAACATGTGAAAAAATTTGTCCCAATAGCCATGAAGGAGATTGAATCAGGTGTTGTAGAGTGCTTAGAGCCTGGTCAGATATTAAAAACACTAACGTCATCCATTGCATCCTGGTGCACACCTCCAATCTTCTTGATTTTTGTCTTGCCATGAGACTTTGAGGAGTTTAGAAGAGAAAGTGAGGCTGAGTATTTAATGCAACTCCCTCCCTTAAATTCATATCATGAACAAGTAAAAATATAATTTTGTTTGCCAAAGAGAAGATCCAATTCAGTTCCAATTAATCAATGATGGACAGAATCAGCTACACCCAGAGAAAGAACACTGGGAAATGAATGTGGATTACTTGCATTTTTGTTTTTCTTTCCAGGTTATTTTTATCTTCTGAATTTATTGAATTGTATGGTTTTGCACACATATATTGTATCTCAGATATACTTTAACATGTTTAACATGTATGAGACTGCCTGCTATCTAAGGGAGGGGATGGAGGGAGGGAAGGGAAAAGTTGGAACAGAAATGAGTGCAAGGGATAATGTTGAAAAATTACCCATGCATATGTTGTCAATAAAAAGCTATTAAAAAATCATTTTGTGATGTCATTAGTCCTCTTTGAAAATGAAGAATGAACAAAAACCCAACCCAGAGTAGGTGTCTAAAAAAGGTTTATTAAAATGAGTTTATCTAATGAATTTGAGCTATTGTGGAAATGAACTTGATAAAAATTAGCAACTGATTAGATAAAGGATAACTCACTGGAAGAATGGTGATGCTCTCGGTAGAATTAAGACATAAAGAAATGCAGTTTCTTTTTTTTTTTTTTTCTGAGGCTGGGGTTAAGTGACTTGCCCAGGGTCACACAGCTAATAAGTCTTAAGTGTCTGACATCAGATTTGAACTTGGGTCCTCCTGAATTCAAGGCTGGTGCTCTATCCACTGCGCCACCTAGATGCCCCAGAAATGCAGTTTCTTTTTGGTTATCTTGTCACTGTGTATAGATAGCATTCTTCTGACTGATTATTTTACTCTCTCAGGTCATAAATTTTTCCTAGGTTTCTATGACTTCATTAGCTATAATTTCTTGGTACATAATAACATTTAAATGTTCAAAGATCACAGTTTGTTCAGCCATTTCTAAATGGATTAAGAAGGGGCTTAGGGACAGAAGTAACTTAAGTTTTCTCTCTTTCCAAGAGGACCTTAATCACAAATATTATTGTTAAGTCTGAAGGACCAAAGGTTCCGGGGGAAGTTGGGCTTTTCCCTTGTGGCAAAAGTTGGATGACATAAAATTTGTCCTAGATACCATATATTTTTAGTTTTGAGTTTTGGTTGAGCTTTTACTTTTTGGTAGGGACCTATATACATATGGTATAAATTTAAATTCTCAGAGAAGAGATCTTTGGTGGGTGCTTGAGCAAAGGGAAGATTTTTTTTTTTTAAAGAGATACTTTCTCCAAGATCAAACCTAATATTTTTAAACCTGGAGCTTTGGTTCTAAGTCAGGGATTATACACTGCTGAATTCTTGGATAGTGAAGAATATAAAGCCTTAATTTGGATTTTAAAAATCAATTTTATAAGTGCTAATGAGTAGATAAATTAGCAGTTCACTTGAAAAGGAACTGGAATTTTATTGGACTCTAAGTTCAATTAGACACAGTATGATATAGCAGTCAAGAAAGTTAACATAATCTTATGTAGTATACATCAAGAATAACACATCTAGGGATAAAAGTTATGGTTCTTTTGTATTTTGCTACATTAGACCATGTTTAGTGTCTTATGCTGATCTGGACACTGATTAACCAGAGTATCTAGAAAAGGGTTACCAGGATGGAAAGAATCTTGAGTTCATGCCTTTTAAGAATCTGCTGAAAGAACTGGAGATGTGCAGCCTAAAGAAGATTTAGAGGGTAATCTGATAGGTATCGTAAATATCTAAAGGGCTAAGTGTTAGAGGAATTAGTTTAAGATCATACACAGATTTAGAGCCCTGAGAGACTTTAAGATGTCATCTAATCCAATTCCCTCATTTTATACTTGGAGCTGAAGCCAAGAAAGGAGAAACGACATGGACATGGTCACCCAGGGGATTGGTAGAAGAGTCAAGAATTGAACCCATTTTTGAAATCCAAATATGGAGCTTAATGACTTTCTCCCCATAATCCCAAAAGACAAACAAGAACAGTTGAATGAAAGTTACACAGATAATCAATTTAGGCTTGACATAAGGGAAAACTTTCTAGAATTAGGCTATCCAAATGTTTTTTAAAATCCAAACTATTTGAGGTAATGATTTCTTCTTCCTGGAACTTTTTTTAAACAAAAGTTCTAGGACTATTTGTCAAGTATATTTTTGAAGGAACTCCTCTTCAAGTGTGGTTAGGACTAGAAAACTTATGGATTGCTTTAAAAGGCCTTTAAAGTTCCTTTCCTCTCAGAAATGCTGATAACCTTTCTTTTCTTGATTTCCACGATCCATTTCTCCTGGTCTTCTAGTTGAATACTCCTTTGTTGATTGATTCTTCATGTATTCCTAAATTCAAATGTGGGTGCTCCTTTGTGCTCTCTCCTAGGACTGCTTTAAAAAAAAAAACACAACTATATACTTTCTCCTTTGAAGAAGACATAAGCTTCTTTGAGTTCAATTATCATCTCTATGCAGATGATTCACAAGTACAAATATCCAGCAATATTCTTCCCCCTTGTGTGTGTGGGTGCGCAAAGTGTATGCTTTTTTTTTTTAAAGCAATTAGATAAGTGACTTACCCATGGTCATAGCTAGCAAGTGTCAAGTGCCTAAGGCCAAATTTGAACTTAGATTCTTCTAACTTCAGCACTGGTGCTCCATCCATTGCATCATCTACCTGCTCAATGTCCAATGCTCAATGTCTAACGCCCAACTGCATCCTAATAATCCCTACTTATATACCCCATTGCTACTGTAAACTCAAAATATCCAAAATGAAACTCATAATTTACTTCCCACTAAAAAAGTCTTTGCAACACTTTGCAATACAATTTAATTAGTCTTCTCTCTGTTCTTAACACAAGACACTCCATTTCTCCCCCCCATTTATGTATTTATTTTTAAAAATTTTCAGTAGCATTTTGTTTTTCCAAACATATGTAAAATTTTCAAATTTTATTTCTGTAAGATTTTATATTCCAAAATGTTCTCTCTCCCTCTTTTACCTCCCCTCTCTCCAAGACAAGTAATCAGATAGAACTTAAAAGGTCACTCCATTTCTTGATTCAGTGTATTTGCAATGATTACCCCTCAAGACTAAAATTCACCTTTTCCTTATCTCTGCTTCAGAGTACCTTTCAATCTTTTAACATGTAAATGAAGTACCGTATTTTACATGAAGTCTTTCCAGATCTTCCCACCTGCTAGCCCTCCCTCTGAGGCTACTCTGGATATATATGTCTTTATTCATGTAATATTTGTGCTACCTATAGTGTTATATGTTCTTGGTACACCCTATTTGAATGTAACCTCTGTGTAGAAGAAGGAGTTATTTCATTCTTTGTGACTCTAGCCAATCACTTGGCATAGTGCCTGGTACATAGGAGGCACTGATTGATTCTATGGAGGACACTAACATCCTCCTAGATTCCTAAGTGCAGAAATTTGGATTCATTCTTGATTCTTTCCTTTCCTTTTCTTCTCTCATTAAAGAAGTTGCTAAGACTTGTTGAATCCACCTCCACTACCCTCTCTTTTCCATTCATGTATGGCCACACCCCTGTCCAAGTCTTCCTTATCATTTACTTAAGACTATTGGTAACAATCTCTCCTTATTGATCTCATTGCTTTGAGAATCACTTACCTATAACTGTGTGGCACTTATATCTCTTTTACAAATTTCCCCTTTCCTATGTCTCCAGATTTTACACACACATACACATACTGCTCCTCTTGCCAAACTGAAATTTAGACATTCTGGTTTTCTTAATGTTCTAGACATATTCTACTTCATCTTTGTTTTGTGTGTGTGTGTGTGTGTGTGTGTGTGTGTGTGTTTGTTTTCTTTTATGGAATCTTCTTCCTCATCTTTATCTCTGCATTTTTCTCCAGCTTCCTTTAAGACTTAGCCAAATGCCACCTTTTACAATGTATATAAAGCTGCCCTAATCTTCCTGACTGTTAGTATCTCCTCTCTCACAACTCATATATATTTTTTAATATGTCATGTGTATACCTATGCATGGTGGATTCCCTATTAGAATAGAAGCACTTGGAGAGTAGGGATTGTTTTAACTTTTATTAGCCTAATTCTTGGCACATGATAAGCAGTTAATAAATGCAATAATGATGGACTCATTTCCTGTCTTGTCATTCCTCTCCAATAAATCTACCACATGGTATGGGTCAGATCATGCCATTCCCCTGCTTAAGCATTTTTAGTGGCTCATACTGCCTCAAAGCAGTGAAAGTTCCTTTCACTTAAAGCTTTTTGCAGTTTGGCTCTAACCTATCAACTATTCATAACTTTGCCTTTCCCAAACTGCTTAGAGCAGTTGTGGCCTTTGTACAAAGGCTTCTCTCTGGTGTCACCATCTAGCTCTCTTCCATAATCTGGCCTTCCCTTCTTCCAGTAGAACAGAAGCTTTCTTAGAACAGAGATGGTTTGGTTTTATCTTTGTGTTTCCAGAACCTAGCACAGTACCTGGAATTTAGCATTCAATTCAGAATTCAAAGGAAAGTTTACTGTTATAAAAATATATATTTTTTAAAATGGGGCCAAAATTTCTAAGACTGGAAAATTTTCAGGAAAACATTATGAAGCATTTCTTTTTCCATATCATCCACCCACATCTTAGGTACAAAGAGAAGTAGAAATAAGAATTTACTGGGAATTTATATATAATATTACATGTCTTTTTGATTTATTTGCTTGTCAGTCATAAAAATGGTATATGTTTGGGCTAATTTCAAATGCTAGTCATCTAATACATTTTAAATACACATCTATCTTATTTATGTAACTTTTTTTTTGTCAAGGCAAGGCAATTGGGGTTGACTTGCCCAGGATCACAAAGCTAGTAAATATCAGATGTCCGAGGAAATGTATTTTTGTTAAACTTATAAAAATGAAATTTAAATGTAACAGAAGAAATCAATTTTCATGTAAATTGAGAATTTTTTTTGTAAAATAAATTTTCATTCTTTGTATAGCTTGTAAAAGTAAATTTTCATGTGTAGAATTTTCATAAAAATAGTTACAAATGAATCTGACAAAATACAAAGAGGTAACAAAACTATTCTCTCAGAAGCTAAGCACTAAACATTCCTGGTACAAATTAACAAACAGAATAATATAAATGGTTCTGAATGAGTCCTGAAAGATGATCTTGTTCAATTCCCTCAATCACAAAAGATGAAATAGAAGCCAAAAGACAGAAGATGACTCGCCCATGGTCTGTGAGGCAGTAAGCAGTAGAGGTCCCTTGAGTCCAAAGCTTTTTCTCTTTTTACACCATAGGGCTTTCTCCCCTCAAAGTATCTTCAAAAAAACAAAATTAATAGCACCAAGTAACATTGTTGCCCAAAAGTTCCATTCTGGCTTAAAGACATTTTAAGCAGAGGTAACTTTTTCAAATAACTAAAGTAGATAGTAAAGCCACCAATCTTAGAGAAGACACAATATGTGGCAGACAAAGATTTTTACTGACAAAGACAAATAGCAATGAGATAAAGTACTAGTTTTCATATAATACCTTAAATTTGTATAGTTTTGTTCAGTATATCATGCATTCAGGTTCAGAATTTAATTAAATTCAAAATAGGAGTAAAAATAACCTCCCCCCCAACATAAATCACCAATAATTCTTTGATGCATCATCCAACAAACATTTCAAACCCACCCTGGGAGTTTGGGGTAAAGTACTAACCAGTTACTGCCAGCAGCTGTGAAACTCTCACCTCCATTTCCTCCCTATGAGACCGGTCTCTATCTTCAAATTCACGTGTCCTCCTCCGAGCCTCTTCAAAGGCTTGCTGGGCCAACGCATCCTCCTGCTGTCAGAAAAAGGAATGAAATGAGGAGTCTTCCTACCAATGAATGGTAAACATTAAAAATTTTAAGGACAGTCACCACTCCTTTCAATACACAAAATGAAAAACTGCTCTTCTAAAATGCCAGTGCTTATATAAATTAAGTTTTTACTATTTTTATGTTTCTACATAATTGGCAGCATGTCAGGAGTGTACTCAGGAGATCTAGGTACAAATACTGTTTCAGATAATTACTATTTGTACAATCATGTAACCTTTTGTCTTCATAAAATGTAAATAATAATCTTGTTACTTCATGGGGCTACCATTTATTCAGTCCAACTCTCTTGTTGATCAGATCTTGTTGATCTTGTCTCACATTTCCAACTGACTACATCTCAAGCTAGATGTCTGGTAGACATGTTAAACTCAATATGTCTAACACTGAACTCATTATCTTTTCTCTTTTCCCCATTTCCAAATACTTCTGCTATTACTGTTAGGGGAACCACCATCCTCCCAGATGTCATCATCAGCCCCTTACTCTTTCTTCTCCCAACATCGATCTGTTGTTGCCAAGGCCTATTAATTTTACCTTCACTACATTTCTTGCATATGATTGCTTCTCTCCCCTGATACCATCATCATTCCATTGCAGGCTCTCCTAACTGCACAACTGAACTATTGTTAACAGCCTACTAATTGGGCTCCCTTCCTTAAATGTTTCCTTACTTCAGTCCAACCACTATTCAGCAATCAAAATGATCTTCCTAAAAGGAGAATCTGATCATGTAACACATGTAACATGATCTGATCATGTTACCACCTCCATTTAATAAAAAACTCCAGTGGCTCCCTAATATTTCTAAAATCCTTTAAAGCACTCTGTAATTTGGACCTTTCTTATTTTTGCAATCTTTTTACAGCCCCCCCCCCATATAATCTAACAACCAGTAATACTGTTCATTTTGCTGTTTTGTTTTTGTTTTTGTTTTGTTTTTTTTTTTTAATTAAAGCTTTTTATTTACAAAACATATGCACAGGTAATTTTTCAACACTGACCCTTGAAAAACCTTCTGTTCCAAATTTTCCCCTCCTTTTCCCTCCCCTCTCCCTTAGATGGCAGGTAGTTCAATATATGTTAAATCCAATATATGTATACATATTTATACAGTTATCTTGCTGCACAAGAAAAATCAGATTAAGAAGGAAAAAAAAACCTGAGAAAGAAAACAAAATATCTTGCTGGTTCTTAAACAAGATATCTTCTAAGTCTATGTATTTTCTTTTTTTTCCTTAAAATTTTTTTTCCCCCTAATGATATATGACAATCTTTAACATTCAATTTAACAAAATTTTGAGTTCCAAATTTTTTCCCTTCATCTTCCTCCCCTTTCCTGAAATGGTAAGCAATTTGACATAGATTATATATAGACAATTTTAAACACATTTCCATATTAGTCATGTTGTGAAAGAAGAAACAGGACAAAAGGAAAGAAAAAAACAAAATTAAGTGAAAATAGTGTGCTTCCATCTGCATTCAGACTCCATCCTGTTCTTTCTCTAGATGTGGAAATCATTTTTCAACATGAATCCTTTGGAATTGTCTGGAATCATTGTATTATGGAGAAAAACTAGCTATTAGTGTGTACAGTGTACTCCCAGTTATGCTAATTTCACTTTACATCAGTTCAAGTCTTTCTTGGTTTTTCTGAACTCTGCTCATCCTTTCTTACAACACAACAGTACCCCATTACATATATGCCATAGCTTGCTCGTTCATTCATTGCCCAGGTCAACCCCTCAATTTCCAATTTTTTGCCACCACAGAATGAGCTGCTGAAAATAATTTTGTACATATAGGTCATTTCCCTTTTTTAATGATCTCTTTGGGATATAAGTTTATGCATTTTCTTTGATATTATCATAGTTTCCTGTAGTCTTTCTTCCCTGCTCCTCCTAGAAAAGCATTTCACACAATAAATAGTATTTTTTTTAGGCAAAGAAAATGAAAAAAAATATATCAGTCAAACCAATGCATTGACTAAGGCCGAGAGCAAATGCAATGTCACAACACTTGGGGAGGGATAGAAATATCTCCTCATCTATTCTATTGAGTTATGCTTGTTTTTGAATAATTTTTCTTTATGATTCACTTCTGTTTTTTTGTTTTTGATTGTGCCTTCCATTTTCATTCCCATAGTCTTTGGATGTATTGTCTTCTTGGCTTTACTGACTTCACTCTGTATCAGTTCACACAAATCTTCTTCCAATTTGTCATTTCTTACAAATGCAAAGTCACAGAATACTGTATTCATGTCATAATTTGTTCAGTTACTTCCTAACTGGTGGGCATCTATTGTTTCCAATTATTTTGCCATCACAAAAAGTGCACTTATAAATCTTTTGCTGTCTAGAACACTTTTTCTTATCATGGTCCCCCTTTTGTGCTTTAGTAATGGAAACAAACAGCATATGGACATTTTAGTCACTTTAGGTGCATAATTCCAAATGTTCTTCCTGATTCACCAACAAAATATTAGTGTGCCTATCTTCTCTAACACCACTATTTCCATCTTTTGTTATCTTTGCCAATTTGCAAAGTATGAAATTATGTTAATTTTCACTTCTAAAGATTTAGAGTATTCTTTCATGTGGTATTTAATAGTTTGCAATTCTTTATTTGAGAATTCTTTGTTCATATTCTTTGACCATTTATCTATTGCGAAATGGCTTTTGGTTTCATATATCTGTTACTTGTTTATATATATCTTGGGTACCAAATCAAATTTTTTTTTGTAGTTAACCATTTCTCTTCTAGGTCTATTAATTCTTTTTGTTCAGCAGCTTTTTAGTTTCATATAACTGAAGTTATCTATCTAATCTTTTATAACTGCTTCTATTCCTAGTTTGATTAAGAATGTATTTCCTAGCCATAGTTGTGAGAGCTGCTTCTTTTCTGATTTTTAAAATGTATGATCTTTAATAATAAGGTCATATATTTATATAGAATCTATAGTAAAATATCTATAAGCCGAATTTCTCAAGTCTCTGCATTTTTACAGATTGTCTCTCATATCTGGAATTATTTCACTTGTCACCTGTGCTACATGTGGCTGTTTTGAAGTCTTAGCTAAAATTCCACCTATGCAAGAGGCTGATCCTTATATATTTTAATGTTAATGCCTCCCCCCCCTCTAAGATTTTTCTTCAGTATATCTTGTATCTGTCTTGTTTGAACAGTTTTTGTCTCCTCCATGCATTTATCCCCCTGACTAGCATAAAGCAGGTGATAATTGCTTTTTGGCTTGTAATGAGGAATGGAGCCTTAGGAATTTTAAATAATTATATACCCAGATTTTCTTATAACTTCAAATTTTAAGGACTCACCTTTGAAATCAAAGAATTATATGAGAAAACAAAAGAATATGCTGGCCACATAATAGAAATGGCAGATTAATGTCAGACAAGGCTGTGTGCTCCATTAGTATCTTTGCAACATCAACAATAAGTGATAATGGACTCAGCATATGACAAATTTTTGGGAGGGCACAGACATAAATCATACAATATGGGCAGGCATGGATGGTTTTAATCTACATGGTTTGAGGGCCCACTGATTCACATCTAGTACAGCTCAATATAGAGTAAAACTTGGAAGTACTCTGAGCTGTGCTTAGGCTCTAAAGATCAATGAAATACTTTTCCTCTTTGATTTAGTTATTATGTGCATGAGGGTATAAGAACTTCTTTAGGGAAGGCATTCTTTCCATCTAAATTTTGCTATCTCCTGATCCTTACCATGGCTGGGACAAAACAGTTATACCATAAATGTTTATATTGCATAATTAGTGGCTTTGGGTTATTATCTTAATTTATCTGATCATTCTTGTTTGATTCTTAAGTGTCATCCCCCTAAGGAATGACATAAATGGTGTTTTTCCTATAGCTACATAAAGTGTTATATCTTCATGACTAACAAATCACAAAGAACAGTTATTGTGTATTCTTTTTGAAAGTATGAAGATGTGTTTAATTATTCTTGTGAAAATAGTAGCTAGAAAGATAAAACTTTAAGGAATTCAGCATTAACTTTTAAAAATTAATTTTATATTTTGATAGGAAATTTCTCACATGGAGAATAGTATTGAGGCAGATGCAGAAGACATAAAAATATTAAATTAAGCCCATTTTAATTTTTATGTTCCTTTTAAGATTACAAAGCAAATATGCAGAGTCAGACTAAACCTAAGGTCTGAAAACCTTCAATGTTTATTTAATTTTTAAAAAATATTTTATCTGTTTTAATCAACATCTGCCTTCTCCCATTCCCACTTGAATCCTTCATCTCCAAAATAGAAAAGGGGAAAAGATTACAAATATGTATAGTCAATTAAAACAAATTTCCATTGTTCATGTTCCCATCTTGCCTCTCTACTCCCCAAATGGTTTCATTCTATATTATGAATCTTGTTTATCAGAAGGTATTAAGTTTTACCTTTAATTAGTCTTCTGAAAATCTGTTAGTCATTAAGAGTTTGGTATAACAGTATTCCATCAAATTTACATATCATAATATATCAGATTTCTATCCCTTGCTACCTTAAAAAGTTATAAATATTTTTGTACGTCTTTTGAGTTTATTCTGCCCAGAACTCTCCCTTAATCTACTATTTCTCTAATTCCTCCTTCCCTCTTCTCCTTTTCCCCTCTTCTATCCCTGTTTAGTGAAAGGTATTTCTGTATTAAAGTGTGTGTGAACACGTGTCTGTATATGTGTGTTCTTCCTTATTTTGATCAATTCAGATGAAAGTAAAAGCCTTCCATGATTATACCACTGACCATGGCAGAAGTCAAACATCACCACACATTTGTACAATGTTTTAGGATTTTACAAAGCAATATTATAACTACTCACATTTACATACTACTCCTAAGTTTATAAAGTGCTATCCTTATAATGATTTTATGAAGAGAGAAGGGCAAATATTTTGTCTATTTTACAGATAAGGAAATTAAACTGAGGTTCAGAGTGTAGAGAATCACAGATCGTGGGGGAACTCTGGGTGAGATATAAGACCCTTCAGCCCAGAGGAAACCTGCTGACAATGTCTGATTTGGCTCCCCATCTCCCCTTGGAGTGTCTCATGTTTCCTGAGAAGTCAAGGAGGGCATGACTACCTAGGTTCTACTTGAAGCAAGGGATACTTACAGTAAAGAGGCACTTACATATCAATAGCGGGGTGCTTATAGTTAGTACTTGTGCAGTGTGATGTGATGATAAATGGTTCTATAGTTGTCACTTGCTCAGTGTGCTATGGTGATATAATTTGTATTATGGTATTTAGAGGACCTGAAATTAATGGAGTCCATCTTTGACTACCCTCATGGGTCTTCTGCTTCATCACTCCTCCACTAAGATCAAGGACTTGGGCTGGCCCCAAGATACTCCAGAGAGCTGGTCCAGATGGTATATTTGGGCACCCCAGTGTGGGGGCTCTAAAAACCATAGTATATTTTGGCACTCCAATTTGGGGGCTCTAGGAAGCACACTACATCAAAGAGATATTAATAAACTTGTACACAGTCACAGTCAGCATCTATATCAGTACAACAATTCAAATCTGGGCATCTATAAGTAAAGTGTTCTTTCCCATTATACTATTATGCTGAGACCGAAGTCATAAGAGCAAAATTTAAAATAAACAAAATGACAATAATGACCAACTTATTGCTGAGTCTGAAATGACCCTACCTGGGCTCGTTCTTCATCAAATTCCAAGCAACCCATGCCATCTAGTCTCTGTAGATCAATCCAGCCTTTCCAGATGACACAAACGCCATTTAGAATCATTGGAGCCTTTAAATATACCTGAAACACAGTTTAACAGAAATCACCAATGAAAACAGATAAAATCTACCACATATTTAAAGATCAAAGGAGTTTAACAGAAAACCTCCACTTTTCTTAGGGATGGAGTGGGGGGAAGATAACAAACAAATCTATAAAAGCTGTGAAATGGTATATAACCTCAGTTTCTTGACCAATTTTTAACCTGGATTAATTCTATCAACATCTTCTCTTGGTTACAACTTCAACAGTTATTCAATATTAAATAACACATAAGAGTAAGATTATAGTTAAATGGTATTTATTGCCAAACATTAAACAACTTGTGGCTATTCTACATCTATGTTACAGATACATCAGTCAAAATCCTTTGAATTAGAT
Source organism: Sminthopsis crassicaudata (assembly GCF_048593235.1). Classification (NCBI taxonomy): domain Eukaryota; kingdom Metazoa; phylum Chordata; class Mammalia; order Dasyuromorphia; family Dasyuridae; genus Sminthopsis; species Sminthopsis crassicaudata. The sequence continues at coordinate 60,133,373 of NC_133618.1, forward strand.
TTATATCAAACTATTTGTAAAGTGTTTCTTTATCACTATTATTAGTACTTTATTCCTCTGCAAATTATCTTATATTTAACTTGTTCTATACTCTGTTCTATATTCATATTCTATATCTGTTAATGGAAAATAGTTTGCTTGAGGGGCCGAGACTGTTTTTCATTTCTATCAATTCTCTTTTATATCTAACATGGTGTCTCTCAATTTAATCAGTTTTTAGATTTTTCCAAGACAATTTTAAAGCCTTTTGTATTTAATGCTAAAAATTAGGACAGAAATAAAGAAAAATTTAATCAAGAATTTAGTAGTTTAGATAAAATCACAGCGAACAAAATTTAGTATAATCTCTTATAAAAGGGTAAAATATAAACAGATAAGATCAATTCTTCAGAACCCTAAGAATTGAGCTTTTTTCCTTTACTTCAATTTTTGGGAGGGAAGACAAAAAAATACAGTGATATTCAATATTTAGTAGACAGTCAAAATAAAAACAGCTCTCAGAAAATGTTGCAGGATTGGTACAGATATTTTAGCACAACTAGACACACCTAGTACTACTTAAGTCTTTTATACCTCATTGTATTACTGAAGCAAACTGTAGGCTCTGCTTATATTCTAGCAGAGTCCAAATAAGTTAGAACTACTAAATACCAATACTGTGGACAAACTGTATGTCTAACTGACCATGCCTAGTCAGTCATGGAAATATCTGTTTCATTACCAGATTGGCCACCAGAGGATGAATGTTTTCTGTTTTTTAGCTGTAGCACATTATTAGATATGTAAAAATGAGAAACAACACTTACCTCTCTTTGTGCTGGTTCCTTTCCACTTAAACATTGCCAGTGGCAGAAAAGGTGCTTAAAATATCTATCTACTATTACTGTAAAATGGGAACTAAAATTTAGAATGATTATTCTGAAATCAATAAACAGGCTCCCTAGATTATATGTAAAAAGGCATAAGTCTGATCAGTTTTAAGGAAATCATCAACAAAGACTGAAATGAAAAACATTTACTAGTGATCTTAGAAAATTTTCAGTTTTCTATACATTTGAATGACATTAAGATTTAATTGTTTTTTTCTTGAGAAGATACAGTAACCTTTCTCTCTTAACAGATAAGTATTGAATCCCTTCAAAAAGCCAGGTTTTGGACAGATGTCAAGCTGGTAACTTGAAGCCTTCTCAACTTAGTTCAGACTGTCAGAGATTGCGCTCCACTAAGAGAATCTTTAAGAATCTATGAGTTGGGGCAGTAGCACAGTGAATAGAAAGCACAGACCATGGAGTCAGGAGGAATTCAATTCAAACCTGAACCCAGACACTTAACTAGCTATATAACCCTGGACAAGTCACTTAACCCCCAACTGCCTCCAAACAAATAAACAAAAATCTTATAGTTGTCTTTAAGTCCAAATTTCATCATCATAATGATGAAATTTGGACTCAAAGTGTCTCAGATTTATTTTTTTTTGTTATAGTGAGGACATTCTATTCATTTATAGTATGATGAATCAACATCTATATTATTCTCCTGAGCCAGTTTATTTCAATTACATATTTAAAATATTGTCAAGGCTTTTCTATATTCTTCATTTCTTTGTTTCTTATGGCACAATAATGCTCCATAGCACTCATGTATTGTGGTTTATTTGGTCATTTCCTAGTTGAAAGACATCTACTTTGTTTCCTGTTCTTTACTGTTATAAAAAGTGAGACTATAACTATTTTGGTGTTTATGAGCTCTTCCTTTTTTATTATTTACTCCCTTGGAGTACATTACTTGCAATAGGATTTGAGTCAAATTGTTAGGATAATTCCAAATTGCTTTTCACAATGATTAGTCCGATTCCCAGCCCTATCAGCAGTGCAGTGTGCCAGTCTTTCTACAACCCCTCCAATCTCATTCCTAATTTGCTAGATGTGAAGTACTGTTTTAATTTGATTTTTATTATTATTGGTAATAATTTGGAGCTATCTTTCCTATTGATTGTTAATCATTTGCAAGTCTTCTTTAGTGAACTACTTATTGCTATCATTTGACCACTTATTGACTAGAGAATGTGTCTTTATCCTGTATGTTTTTACTAATCCCTATAAACATCTTGGATATCAGGCCTTTTCTGAGATATTGACTACAAAGATGTTTTTCCAAATTATAACATCTTTGATATTCCAACAATATTTTAGTTGCTTTAATTTGTTCACACAAAAATGGTTTTTTAATGTCATGTAACTGAAGTTTTCTAAATCGCTTTTTGTGATCTCTAATTCCTTTACCCTTTTTGGGTAAGAATCCTTCTTTTGTTTAGCTGAAAAAAGGACATGATCTGATTCTCTTCTATTTTTGCTACAATATGATCTTTAATATTCACGCTGCACATTCCCATGAAGTTTTTTGAGGTATATAGTGTAAGAAGTTGGACTAAACCTAATTTCTGCCAGACAAGAAAAAAATTCATTTAGTGCTTACTATTTATGTGCCCCATACTAAGTACTAGAGGATACCATTAAGCAAGATAAACACTGTCCTCAAATAGTTTCCATTCTCATAAAAGAAGACAACACATAAAGATATATATCTATATCTATATATCTATCTATATATATCTATATATCTGGAAAGTTGGGGACATACTTTAGAAACAGATGAAAATGACTGTACATGCACAAATGATATCAGATTGCTTACTGTCTCAGGGAGGCAAGAAGGGAAAAAGGAAGAAAAGGTAGAATATGAAAGTCAAAAAAAATTTTTAAATGCTTAAAAATTTGTTTTTATCATATAATTGGGGTTAAAATATAGTAACACTAAAAAAAGAGAAATACATGAGAAATAGATTTTTAAAAATTTCAACTACCTAAATTTAAAAAGGTTTTATGTGAACAAAACCAATGCTGTTAAGATTACAGAGGAAAAAAATTTGCATTAAATAGTTCATAGACATGGTGTGGAAATGTAGGGGGCTTTGGAAGGGAGTTGGAAGAAGGAGGCAAGTTACAGTGTCAAAAAATGCACAAATCAACATCCTGTAGATACAGCTACGAATGCAACCAATCAGTTAATCAATAAACATTTATTAAGCATCTGCTATGTTCTAAGACAGGAAAAAAGCAGTCCTTATATCTTAAAGGAACTTAAAATCTATTCTTCTGGAAGCTTTCTGAAATTATACATATAAAAAGTCACTATATAATTTATAACATTTAACTAAGAGATCCCACTGCAAAGTATCTGTGCCATTGAGATTAAAGACAGAAGAAAGACCCCACCTATATAAAAATATTGAATGGTGCATTTTTTTTTTTTTTTGGCAGCAACAAAGAAACACAAGCCTGAAATCAAAGTAGGTAATGATTGAGGAATAGTTAAATAAGCTGTAGTATATAAATGTAACAGAATATGATCCCATTGCTATAATATGTTAATAAAACTGGAAACTACAAATATGAGGAATTCAGAGAAATTAAGATTTATGTGAACTGATACCAAAGACATCAAAATTATTAAAACAACATATAAAATAACCATAATTATATCAATGAAAACATTAAATGAAGTTTAATGCAGAGCAACTATAATGGCTCAAATTAGGCATGCAGAAGAACTAAGAAAATACTTCCCTTTTATAAAGTGGTGAGGAACTATTACTGGTGAATAATGTTGCAAACACTGGAAGACAGGGCACTGATTAGTTTTGCTTAGCTATTTTTCTTTGTTACAAGGGAGAGTTACTTTGTGTGTTGAGGTAGTACCAGTGGTAAAATCTGAAAATTACTGTGCTAAAACAAGAGGTATTAATAAAACTTATTTTAAGAAAAAAAGGGGGGGCTACAAATAAATAAACAATGAAGAGTAACTGGTAGAGATATTAACTCACCAAACATTACTATTGAGTTGTTCTCTAAACACTTAACATTACTTGCTTTGTTACCACTTTATTACATGTGCATTATTAAAAGTTTTTTCTTTGATCAGGTTTTTGCAGTTCCTCTTTATAATGACTTACTAACTTCAGAAAATATAAAAATACCTGGTTAAATACACATAAACTTAGATAACTTTCTTCATTTACCTATACCAAATTATAATCTTTGTTTTGTACAAATTCTAGTGCTCTCTCAAGGAAAACCTGGATTTCATTCATTACTTTATGTAACTGTGTAACTGAGAACAACATTTCAGGCATAAACTAACAACCATGACACAAAGACAAAGATCTAGGGATGCCATCTCCTCCCTTCTTGTACAGGTTGGGAAAAGAGAATTTCAAAAGTTGTGCCTGGCCCAGAATCACCAGGTTAGTCAGAAGAAAAGCTGGAATTTGATCCCAGCTCCTTTATCTCCAAATCCAATTACCTTTCCAGCCTCAACACTACCAGCTTCATTGATTTCAGATGGCTTTTGACATAGGAGTTTTCATACAGTTTACTATTAAGGTTAAATTAATATTAAATTTTAGTGGTAAAAGGTGATAATTATAAATAGAAAAATTACACACAAAATTCTAGGAAATAAATTGTGTTAAACTGGTGCTAATCATTTGTATATTTATATATCATTTATATATGATATATTTATCATATTCCTTTTTCCTTATGATACAAAATTACTTTTCCTGTCAAAAGACTCCATAACCCTTATCAATACAATGTCCTTATTTCATTGGAAAAAAATAAGACTTTATTTCTTCTCCCATTTAACTAAGGGAAATCATTTGCAGTTAAAGCTAAAACCGTTTAACCACATATTTCCTTCTGTTCAGATAAGTGGTAGTTCCCTCCTCTACCATTCTAAGCAAAAAAAAAAAAAAAAAAAAAACAAAAAAAAAAACAGAAAAAACCTTAAAATATGTGTGTGTTTATGATGTTCAATTTTGTCCAACATTTTGATGACCCCTTCATACATCCACATACATGCAACCTTAGTATCTGCTGACCAGGCTTCTATCTTAACTTCATCTTCTATCCCACAAAAAACGTCATCCTCAATACCTCATACAAATATAACCAAGAATTGTCTATCTATTCTCATTCAGACGACCTCGGACCGTTCTCTTTTCATAAGGGAAACCAAAGCTCAATAGCAGCAGGATGCCTACACACTGGTGGCTGCAACGGTGGATCTAATTCTCTAGTAGTACTCAGGACTACTTCATACTGATGGTTACTAATGTTCTGACACCCCACCAACACTTTTGAGCTTGACGTCCCACCTTGCTTTCAGCTTGGGCCCCACTGGTATGTCTACCCAGAACTCAGAGTTAGTTCTATAGTACAAAGAGGTACTGATGGTGGGCTTAAGTGAAGAAACTTGATTAGAATTCATGTTTCTTTACTACCCAGTGAACTCCTTAAGTTCAACCATATGATTTTTTAAAAAATTACTTTTATATCTGTTAGTATCCAAGAATGACAAAAATGGTTTTCAGGTGGTCCCAGTATGGTGACTGGAGGAATAGACATGAACACAAAAAGGGGATCATGATTCCACTACTCTGGGAAGTTTCTTTCATTAATCCATGAAATCACAATCTAGATGATGATTTAGCCATAGTCAAAGGGAGACGCTAGAGGAACAAGAAGGCTAAGTGACTGTGTCCAGAGTAAAACAGTCACTATACAGGGAGGGGGCCAGCATAATTGGCTCCAGCTCTTCTGATTCTAAGCCTATCTCTCTCCACAATGGTAATGAATGAATGCAGTCCTGTGGAGTTCTTCAGAGAAAATTCTTGGTACCTTTATGTATTCTTGAAAACAACTCCTCTTAAGTAATTGAGTTAGAGACCTATTGTCTCTTGATGGTTTGGCATTTTTTCTTGTAATTTCTTAATTTTATTTAAAGCTAACAAAGATTTATTTTTCACTGAAATACAAATATATTTCATTTGAGAGTTTGGAAAGAAGCAGTTTATTAGATTATGTATTCATTCCATTGTTTTTCAAGAACAATTAAGTATTTTAATTACAATTCTGTCCATAAGGTAAGGGTTTCAACTTGTAAAGATTTTTCAACTAGCTCAGCACCACATAAAAACAAAAACAACTATCTAATTTTTTAATTGATTATTTTATTGCCAAGGAATATGTTTTTTAAAGCACAGTAGGAAATCAAAGAAACATGGATAGTCATTTAACAAAATGTGTGTTTTCTTGACTCTGCCTTCAGGAAATAACTGCCACCATCACTGATATGTCTTTCAGAGAATGCTTTGCACCTGGCAGTCCTTCAAGGCTTCAAGTGAAATAAACTGAATATACCCTTTCAAATTTGTGAAGCACTTCTCATTCATGATCTCATTTGATCCTCAAAGACTACTGGGAGACAAAATATAATAAAGATGATAATTCACAGTTTAGGAAGGAAGAAACAACTGAGGTTAAGAGAAGTTCCTTCTAGTGATACAGCTGTTAAGTTTCATAAATCAGGTTTTGAACCCTGGACTTTCTTCTGACTAATAGCTAAGAGAAGGAAGGGACCACAGAAATCATCTATTTTGACTGCACCATTTAATAGGTAAGGACACTGAGGTCCAAAGGGGGGAAAGTCAAAGTTACAAAGGTAAGGAAGTGGTCAAGCTCAGATCTTCTTTCTACTGCCCAGACTACATCCTGTTGCTTCACATTCAACCCACTACTCCAGGCTTCCACTCAAAACACAGTACAAGTTGTGTTATCTGTAGCTCTACCATTATCAGTGAGCATTGCTAAAGTAAATTTTACTCTAGATTATACAAACGCTGCCTTGTCAATTTCATGTTTGTAGAACACATCATTTTTGTAGCCAAGAGTGTATTTTAAAAATGAAAAATATATTTTTCAAATAAAGTTCATTTTTTATGCAGATTCTTCCCTAATATATACCCACATGCATATCTATAGCCAAAAGCCTCCGGCTAAAACCCAATAAAGTTCATTAACATTATGACCACATAAGAAAGTAAAACAAATGAGTGGAAAAAGAATCCAAAAGAGAACCTTAGAGGAAGCAACTTAAAAATTACCTTTTATAAACTGAAATTAATCCAGATGCAAAGTTACTTAAGTTCAGCTGGTTGAATATTAATTGGTTCAATATTAGAATTTTAATAAATCATTTAACAACTACTTATGGAACCCTACCACATGTGTAATATTGTATAAGATACAATGAAAAGTTTAAGAAATAGTCATTGCCCCTTAAAATCTGACTATGAATAGGGAAGCAGCAGCATAGAATGTCCGAGCTGGAAGTGGCTGGAGGAACTGTTGAGTTAAAATCCTACAATTAACTGATGAGAAAACTGAAACTCAAACAAGGGTCAAAAATCTTGTTCAATGTCATAGAACTAGTTAATGACAAAGTCAGAAATAGAAACTAAAAACCCAAAGTTCAATGTTCTTTCCATTACACTATCTGTGACAGTTTTTCTTTATGTTTACAAATGTTAGCACTTCTATGACTTGGTTACAGGAAGTTAATTTACTATTTATTCAGCAATATCTATATGCAAGGTATAGTGAATGGGAAGGCAAGGATAAATACTTCTTGATCTCAAAAATCTATTAAAGGAAATAGAACCACATAAAACTCAAATACAAGGCACAATATGACAAGTTTCAGGCAGTGAGAAGGAGCAGTGGATAGAGAGCTGAGCCTGGAGCCAAAAGACTTGAGTTCAGATTTGACTTCAGATACTTACTAGCTAGTGACCTGGACAAATCATTTAACCTTGTTTGCCACAAACCCTATTTCCCAATGAAAAATAGCAACAACATGACAATTTTTATAAATATGGAATTAAAGTGTTATATTTTACTTAGGAGGATAGTGAGTCTATAATTTTGAAGGTAGTAAATGTGCAGTGATTATGAGACATGTAAGGATGGTAGAAAAATAGGATAGTTATACAACTATGACTTGGTCAGGGCTAAAGATAGGGATTTGGAAGTCATTAGTAGAAAGTCCTGTTGAGAATAGATAAGTTTTCTGTGGTTGAGTATAGAGAGAAAAGAACAGAGAGGTGAAACAAAGTATTGGAAGTGAGAGAGAAGAAGAAAGGGTTAGTAAAGAAGACAAAGAATACTGAGAAAAATACAAGGAAAACCAAGAAGCAGAATAATCAGCTATTGCAAATGCCAAAATGAGGTCAAGTAATATTCACTTAACTGTTGGTCACATCCAAGTCTTTGTGACTCAGTTTGGGTTTTCTCGGCAGAAATACTGGAGAAGTTTGCCCTTTACTCCTCCAGCTCATTTTGCAGATGAAGAAACTTACAAAACAGGGTTAAATGACTTACCCAGAGTTACACAGCTGATAAGTGTCTCAGACCACATTTGAATCAGGTTTTCCTGATTCTAGGACTGATGCTCTACCCACAGTGCCACTAAGCTGCCCAAGTAATATAAGGACACAGAAAGAGCAATTTATCAAGTAAGATCATGACTGATATTTAAGAAAATAGTTTCTGAAGAATGGAAGGTAGAAACTAGATTATGATGAGCTTAAAAGACGTAGAATTTTTTTTTTTTTTTTTTTAAACAAAGAGAGAGGTCACAGATTCTAAGAATTTGGCAGAAAAAGGTAAGAATAGATAGTAGATAAAAGCCAAGTAGGTCCAAAAATGCTTTTCAAGAAGGGATTTTATTGTTGTTCTTTAGTCTTTTGTAATCATGTTCGACTCTTATATTTGAATTCAGGAACATGAGTTGTCCTGACTCTAGGCTTGGCATTCTATCCCCCTGTGGCATCTAGGTGCCCCAAAAGGGCAATTTCTGTTTTATTTTATGACAGATATTCCCAGATGAAGAAAGTCCTTAGATCAATGCAGGCTGATTTTTTTGGGGGGGGGAGGGGAACTTATAGTCTTAAGAAAATTACCCAAAGCAGAAGCTTCAAAATCTCCCAGCAAAACCCTAAATCAGATTAAAATGTAACTGGGAAATGTTTAACAGAACAAATAACAATACAACATAACATAGATAATGTTAATTTGTGGGTTCTAAGTCAATATGTGGTCAGAAGAATGTTTCTATTTGGGTTTTACACCACTGGACTAGAGTACTGAAAGGTAAAGTGACTTCACAGTATGTGTCAAAAATAATGTAAAAAGTAAAAAAGGAATGAAATATTCGATAGTAAATCAAAAGCAAAAAGGTAAATTAGAATGTCATGCTTTACTAGTAAGAGACTATTAAGACATAATTCTGCTTCTTTAATAACTTGTACCAGAGTATTCTATTCCTCTAATCTCAACCTCAGATGGTAAATTTGTAATCCTTTCTCAGTTACTTAATAGCTATGTGACACTGGAAATATTATTTACTTTCTCTGGATTTCAGTTTTCTCCTCTGCAAAACAAAGGTTGAATAGATGATCTTTAATGGGTTCTTCTATCACTAAAGTTCTATGACTAATATAATTCTCAAATTTCATACATGTTATGATCAAAAGTCTTCTATGCTACCTCATTTATGATTCTTTTATCATTTGTATTGCAAAGGATGATATTTCAGATAGAAATGAATATCTCAAAAATAGGAAAAGCCAATGACACAAGGATCATGGAAAGGCAAGGACACTAATATACTATTGGCAGAAATGTAAATGGAATCAGCCATTCTGGGAAGCGATTTGGAATTATGCTAGGAAAGTGGCTAGGTATCAGAACCAGAGACTCTATTGTTAGGAATAAACCCCAAGGCTAAGAAAAAAAGAAATATACACACAAAAATATTCTAGCAGCATTTTTTTTTTCTGGTAGCAAAAAAGTAGAAGCAAAGTTGATTGCAACGAATTGTAATTGTGAACAAATTGTGGCATGTGAATGAAAAGGAATATTACTGTGCAGAAGGAAATGAAGAACAGAAGGATTCAGATAAGCTTGCGAAGACTCACTAATTGCTCATTAGTAATTTTGAACTAGGCACCTCAAACTTGCTGTGTCCAAAAAGTACTTATTTGTCCACCACAAACTGTGCTCTCTTCTGAATTTCTTTCTACAACAATCAGCTACAACTCTTTACTCTCTTGCACTCACATAGCCAATCAATTGAGAAGAAGCCTGATGAGGAGAGAGTGATTTGGAGTCAAAGTACCTGTGGCAACTGCTTCCACACACTCCATATATTACTCTGAGGACATGAAGAAGTTTAAAATATGCAAGGAAAATATTCTATCTATAATCTCTTTATATACCTCTTTGATTGGGAATAGCTGATTGGCTAATCAAATAAACTAAAACAAAAACAAAAAAGCCTTTGGAGGCTTTAAGTAGCTGGAGGAATTTCTACTAAACTTAGTGCTGGATTCCAAGTTCAAGATTCCAGAGTTGGCCATAAAGTATCAAGAAGTGTTACCCCTTTGCCACACATATATCTTACATTTAAGTCATACAACTATGTACTATGAGTCTATTTTCCCACTGAACCTTTGGTATTTGTGGGAGAGTGCCCCAGGCTTTTACAAAGTAATGTTAAAAGCTATTGGCTGATTGTTGCTTTGAAACATACCAGTAGGGTCTCATGAGTTATATTGCTACAAAACAAAACTCTTAGAATTACTCCTAGTGCCTAGAAAGAGCAGTTCTTTACCATCATCATGGTAAAGACCTAACTTGTCAATATTAGCAAAATGGGAATAGGAAATGTTAAATGGGTTTGAATATTAGCTCTAATACTCATTTATAAAACATGTTTATGGATTTATGGCATAATTTTGGGTCATTTATTTAATCTCTTTGGACCACAGTGATTCCCTCATTTATAAAATGGGAGAGAGGATTTTACTAAAGGATGACATTAAAAAATTAATCTGAGTTTTTAATATGCTTATTTTGTACAACATCTTTGTTCTCAGCAAGATTTGCTGGGGACACAATGGTATTGCTTTGGCCCTTCTGGAATGAAGGCATTATGAGTACTAGATAGATTGATCTATATTTGTGTGTGTATTTATTTATATATTTACACATACACATATCCTTGTGCAAAGTAATACTAGCAAGCTCATTTAAAAGAATAAAAGCAGTCTACATTAAAAATTTTTACAATAACAGCAACTGAGCTTATACTTCCATTAATAAGAAGAGCTTACCAACAGAGCTTTCATTATTTAAGAAAAATGATCATAATTAGTATAGACATATAGGATGTTAAAGTTTGAAAAGTATTTTATATGAAGTCATATATACATGCACATATATGTGTGTAAGTACATGTATGCGGAAATTAAAAATTAGATGGAACCTTGGCTGTTTAGTCTTAAGGCCTTATGTCAGAGAGAAGGAAGAGAAGCTCAGATGTACAATGATTTGTCCAAAGTTATATAGATAAGCAGAAGGATCCTGGGCTTCTGACCCCAAAGCAAGCCCTGTTTTTCTTTCTTTCTTTTTTTTTTAATTTAGAATTTTTTTCCCCACAGTATATATGCATGAGCAATTTTTTAAAATAACATTATCCCTTGTATTCATTTTTTTCCAAATTATCCCCCCCTCCCTACACTCCCTCCCCCTGATGACAGGCAATCCCATACATTTTACATGTGTTACAATATAACCTAGATACAATATATGTGTGTAAATACCATTTTCTTGTTGCACATTAAGTATTAGATTCCGAAGGTATAAGTAACCTGGGTAGATAGACAGTAGTGCTAACAATTTACATTCACTTCCCAGTGTTCCTTTTCTGGGTGTAGTTATTTCTGTCCATCATTGATCAACTGGAAGTGAGTTGGATATTCTTTATGTTGAGGATATCCACTTCCATCAGAATACATCTTCATACAGCATTGAAGTGTACAGCGATCTTCTGGTTCTGTTCATTTCACTCAGCATCAGTTGATTTAAGTCTCTCCAAGCCTCTCTGTATTCCTCCTGCTCGTCATTTCTTACAGAGCAATAATATTCCATAACCTTCATATACCATAATTTACCCAACCATTCTCCAAATGATGGACATCCATTCATCTTCCAGTTTCTAGCTACAACAAAAAGAGCTGCCACAAACATTTTAAGCCCTGTTTTTCCTATACCAGATTGCCTCTCCTAAATGGAAGAGTTTATTAAATGATGACCTTTAAGAAGCTTCAAACACTAAAATTGTGATCTTAGAGTCTCACTGATTCCATTTTAAAATTATCTCTTTAGTCCATCTCTTTCTTCACAGCTGGCCAGCATGTAATCTAAGATGATCATGCCCTTTTTAAAATATCGAGAAAGCATTTTAAGAGAATTCTAAATTGAAAATTTGAAAAAAAAATTTTTTCCTGAATTGATGGAGCAAAATATGAATATGCACCTTACAAGAGTATATTTTTACCATATTGTGAAATTTTCCTTGTTCATGATTCCTGTTACTTCAGAAATATCTTGTAGTAGAGAAATGTTCAAGAGAAGGAGGGAATTTTGTCAGTTTGTACATTTCATTCTCCAAGAAGAATGCTCAGATTAAAATGATGAATTTAATTAAAAAAAATCTTTTGTGTCCACAGCTCAGAATTTGTTATTGTTCAATTGTCTCTGATTCTTCCTGACCCCATTTGAGCTTGTCTGGGCAGATAAAGGAAGAGTGCTATTTCTTGCTCCAGCTCACTTTATAGATGAGGAAACTGAGGCAAACAGAGTTAAGTGAGTTGCCAACTAACTCAATTACAGATAGCAACAGAGGCTAGAATTTGAATTTAGGTTTTCCTGACCCTAGGTCTGGCACACTACCTATATTTTCAACCCTGTTCCTACTTTGTTGATGTTTTATGATAGTCCTTTATACTTTTACTTGTAAAATTGACATTGGAATCTAAGTGTATCCTAATTACATTTCTTGCCCTAATGTTTTAGTCTAAGATTTTTGTATCCTGTTACTCATCATGTTAGCCATACCTTCTAGCTTTGTATTATCTGTAGATAATGTGATAAAGTTCCCATCTATATCTTTATCATTAATAAACATTTTAAATGGTGCAGATCTATGGAAGATTCCACTAGAAGCTTGTCATTAAGTTGATTTGCTTTTTCAATTGTCTGACTCTGTGACTATATTTGGAGTTTTCGAACCACTGGAGTGATTTGTCATTTCCTTCTCCAGCTCATTTTAAAGATGGGGAAACTGAGGCAAACAAGGTGAAATGACTAGTACAGCTAGGAATTCAGATCTCAATGGGGGAGATGAGTCTTTTAGACTTCAAACCCAATATTTTTATCTGTTGTGCCACCTTGCTCCAAGTTGACATACTAATGATTACTTTTGAAGAACTCCATTTCTTAAAAAAAAAAAAAAAAAAAAAAAAAAAAAAAGGCATGTAGTACCTGTACCTTCCTTCATGATATTTCAAATAAAACACCAGCCTTTTTTTTCCCTTTTAAATCACTGGGATGTAGTTTATCAAAATTTGGTAATATGACCTTAAGTGCTGTGTTTCAACTCTTTATGGATCATTTTTTCTTCTACCCTTTCAAGCACAAAGAAGGCTTGCTCTGCTTAGCAGAGAAAATACAAATAAATAAGAGAATTGAGTAGCTCTGTTTTATGTAAGTTATGGTAAGCCTTTTCTTCCTAAATGTTTACTTTAATGCTTTTGAATAATTAAAAACTTGTCTTTTTCAGCCTCCCATCAAAGAAAGAATGAATCAAGGAAAATATTTTACAAATTATGGATAAATTGTTTTGACATTGAGATACTTTTTAATATGTATCCTTGACAAAATACATACTCTAGGAAAAAGTGGTTTATAGGCTGCTACAGAAAGAAAGAATATGTCTTTCCTTGTCTGCTAATTTTGTTTCTAACTTTTTTTTTTTTTTTTGGGCAAATTCCTCATCTTTTATTTTGGTAATTTGATTTTCTTCTTTTTTCCTTATCAAATTAGTTAATGGTTTACCTAATTGTTCTTTTAAAGAAAAAAAATCTAGTTTCATTTATCAGCTCAATAAGCTTTTGTTTCTCTTTGATTTGTAATAATTTCTATTTCTGTGCTTTTGCGGGGGAGGTTAATTTCATTCTAATTTTAAAAAAGTTATACATTCAATCTTTTCCTCCCATCATATATATGTATTTCTGAGATAAAACTTTTCCTCTAAGGATTTCACTTAATCCCCAAAATTATTTTTTTCTTATCATTTTTTTAAACATGTAATTTTTATGTTATTAATTCTTTGATTCTTTTATTTAAAAGAAAACTATTTGGCTTCCACTTATGCCTAAGTCCTCTGTTAATATTTTCCTTACTGACTACAATTTTTACTAATTTATGATCTCTAAAAGATGTATTTAATTGTTCAAATTAAGAAAGCTATTTAAACTAAAAAAAACTTTAACATACTGGGAGAAGACTTGTTACCCTGTCATAGAGGGAAACCAGAACATCCTTGGTGAGAAAGCTATATGTGCTGAGTCACAGTAATTTTTCTTTTCCTATGACTACTGATAAGAGTGAGAGAGAAGTGCAGAGAGAAGTAGTAAACCTGGAGCATAATACTCTGCTGGTTTTTTGGTGGGGATTTCCTTGGGTAAATTATTTTCTTTTATTGCTATGCCTTTTATTTTGTGTGGTACTTTTCTTGTTTTTGAGGTGATAGGAATATCGAACTAGTCTTAGATGTAACTTTCTACTCAATTTTCTCACCTAAAATTGATACTGCTGCTTTTGGTATGATGCCAGTAAATCGTTTGGTAATATCTTAAAAAGTCTTGTCCCTGATGTTGTGTTGAAATGGTACCATCCTACCTCCCAAATGTTGTTCTGTTTTTCAGAGTAGAAAAATATGTCTTTTATAGACACACGAGAAAGTATAGCCATGTGGTTGGAATCCTGAAGCTTAGCCTTTGATAGTGTCTGTGTGACACTAGGCAAATTACTTAATTTCTCAGACAAATATCTAAGATTAAATTGAAGAGAGGATGCTAAATTACATTTGCAGAAGTGGAGTTTCCTCTCCTCAAAGTTCCTCATTATAATGAAAAATCACAAGTCTGGTACTTATTCCTCCCCTTTTAGTTGATGCCTGAATTTCTGAATTAGGAACCATAGTAATGAATTTTTACTTGTTTTTATGCATTACAATTTTCATTCCATTATGATCTGTATGGATATATGATTACTCAGGCATTCTTCTTACAAGGGACTTTGGTGGCCATGAAGAAAGGCTTTCTGATAGTATGCTTTGCGCTGAAGGAAGACCCTGAAGGAAGCCAGGAAAATTAGAAGGCAAAAGGAGGGAAGAGCATTCCAAGCAAAGAGAACAAGAATAAAGAAATGGAGATGGAGCATCTTTTGTATGGAAGAGCAATGAGCAGCTGGGTCTTAGCCTGGGTAAAGGAAGAAAAAGTGGGAAGAAGAAATCAGGTTGGGAAAAGCTTTCTTTGACAGATAAGAGGATTTTATGCTTAATCTTAGAGGTATTAGGGAACCCCCAGAGTTTAACTGGATGGAGGGGAATGAGTTGAGACATGGTCAGACCTAAACTTTAAGAAAATAATTTTGGCATTTGGAAGATTGGAGAGGAAAAGAGACTTGAGGCAAAGAGAACAATCAGGATGCTAATACAATAATGTAGAGAAAGGTGATAGGACTTGTAAGGACAGTGGCTGTAAGTAGAGAGAAGAGGATGTATATATGACATGATACTGTGACAAGATTTTTTTTTTAAACAGATGGGATATATGGAATAAGAGGAGTTAAAGATGATACCTAGGTTTTGAGCTGCATTACTGGGAGAAAGGTAGTACACTTGACACCTAACAAGAAAATCAGGAAGAGGGAAGAATTTGTGAGGGCAAGATAATTAGTTCAGTTTGGGGCATGTTGAGTTTGACATCTATGGCACATTCATTTCAAGATGTCTAATATGTAGTTAGAGACAGGAGACTGGAGGTTAGAAAAGGGGTTAGGCTTGGATAAATAGATCTGAGAATCATCTACATAGAGATGATGATTAAATTCATGGGAACTGCTGGTCACAAGAGATAGTATATACAATGATAAGAGAAATATCAATGAAGGTATGAGATGTAACAATTCTCTGAAGAAATTATACCACATTAGTTTTGGAATAATATATTTTGTGAAAATGAATAAACCTAGGAGATCTGCAATGTTGTAACTTGAAGGAAGGATAATTAATGAATACATTAATGTAGCAAGAGAATTAGTGAGTAATAAGAATGAATTGTAATAAGAATTCAAATTCTGTAATTTAAAGCTTGATAAGAACTGTGTTTTAGAATTAGGGAAAGGTTTTCATCATATGTTAAAAGATTTGTATGTCACTAAATTTAGGATTTATGATTTTGTCAGGATAAGTGAGAGTTCCTAAGCCTTAGTACATGGCCAACTCAGTGATGAACCTCTCTTTGGACTTAGTCAATGACAGTCAACTAGATTCATGCTCAAATTCTTTCCAGAGTTTGTTTGAATCTGCTAGAGCTTGAACTCTTCTGGCACAAAATTTGAAAACTCAGGGTTATTTCTACTGCCATGATTAAACAAAGTGGGACTTAATGATGACAGCTAATTTCTGTTACCAACTAAAAAAAATTTTTTTTTGTTAAGTAAGAATACACACACAATATTAGAACATAAGATACTGATACTAGTGGAAAGATAACAAACATATCATAGATGACCAAGGTTTAATTCAACCACTATTGTAGAGCAGATCATTAGTGATCTGAAGCAGAAGTTAGCCCCCACACCATCAACCAGCTCTCTTATGAACTCAAGAGACTTTTTTTTTAAATTAAAGCTGTTTATTTTCAAAACATATGCATAATTTTCAACATTCACCTTTGCAAAGCCTTGTGTTCCAAATTTTTTTCCTTCCCTTGAGCCTCTCCCCCTCCATTTCCTCTCCTATGTGCTCAAAGACTTTGTGAAGCTGATCTGGGATCATTCGAGTTAACCTTGCTCCAGACAGATTGACTGTAGTCTTAGTTGTGAGCTTTTTGGACACAGTATACAGATAGTTTTAAGAGCTTGGTGGAAGCTGTAAGGTTTCAACCTCAGGGAATTGCTTTTACTCTCCTTCTAGGGTGCTTATTTGCTTTTATCTTTTTGTAAAATGCTTTTTACTAGTTTACAATGCTTTTATCCCTAATGATCACAGAATATTTTTATTAAACATATTAACCCTAGGTTCCGAGTCGTCCACTGCACCAATGTGGAACCAGGAGCACAATATACAGCCATATGATCATAGAGAAATTTTTTGAGGCTCAGTTTCCTTATTCATAAGATGGACATAAAACCTTCATTTTAGATAGAGGTCATTTTTATTTTTAGATAATTATGACAAAAATATTCTGTAAACTGTGAAACACAATATAAATATGAGCAACTGTTCCTGTAAATACTGGCCTTTTGCCTATCCAGTAGTACACATTCTGTCTATCTAATATAGTGAAAACACAGGATTTAAAATCAGTCAGGGAACCTGATTTGGGAGCTTTATTCTATCTGTATCCTTAGGTAAACCATTTAAAACTCACTGGACCTCTGTTTATTCATTGGGTTGAATCACAAACTTTAATGGTCAATCTTGGTTCCTATATAATTAACAAGTTCAGATTCAAGAAGAATGTCAAATGGCTTTGCTAAAATCTATTGTTGTTACAAAGAAAGATTCAATGCAAAGAGGGAGAAGTGACTGCTGTAAAAACAAAAGACAATAAAACTATTTTTTAAAAATTCAAAGAGTTGAATTAGATGGTCTCAAAGGTAAACCTTTGGTCCCACTTGGTCCTAAATTTTGCCAGCCTATATTAACAAAAAAGGTGTGATGAATTTAAGAAAACAATGTCATGGCCTCTGAATCTCTTTTTAAGTACTGAAAAAACTGACTCTTGAGGGTATATAACATTCTACGACTGTCCATGTTATGGTTTATCTATTACACAATGTCTGGTGTTTGGTAACAAATTATTGTTAAAGAAGCTATTTTAAGCATAAAGAATGGTAAATGTGATTCATAAGCAGGTGGGAGTAACCATGACTGCAGTGATCATCCAAAAGACAAGCAGCTGACTGTGCATTATGAGAAGAAACCAAAGCATGTGATGAAATCTGGATGAGTCACAACTGAGTGTCTTATAAAGAATCTCATAGTTTTACATGGTGGGAAAATGACTGCAAGTAAAAGAGGGAACACGATGACTTTAGTGGAATAGGTTATTTCCTTAGGCTTATGACTCTCACTGTGGCTCCTGATTGCTGATTCAAGAGTTAGTGGGTGGTGAAAACTGTCTGGGCAACTTATTTGCTTTGGAGATAAATTACTTTTAAGAACAAAAAAATTGGGGGGAGGGAGTGGATAGTGTGCATACTATATCCACAAACTCCTCTGTTAGAACAAAATAATTGTTATATTTTATTTAAGTGCTGTAAAGATGATTTTTTAAAAAAGCTACTTATGTTAAATCACTAAGTCAATAAACATTAGACACCTACTATGAAGTAGAGGGACAAAAAGGCAGTCCCTGATCAAGAATTTCAGTCTAATGGGAGATATATGAAAACAACTACAAACAAAATATAGACAATGAATTAGAAATAATCAACAGAGAGAGAATTTAAGGAGATTGGGAAAAGCTTCTTGTAGAGGATGGGACTTTGGCTGGCCACTAAAGATAACTAGGAAAGTCAAGCAGAGATGAAGTAAAGCATTTGAGGACTAGGAGACAGCTAGTAAAACTGGCTGACCTCAGTTTGGTTAGATGGAGCAACTAACTTCACTCAAGCAATACCAAGAAAGCCAACATCACTAGATCCGCAAGTATGTGGGGAAGTGTATAGTATAAGGAAACTGGAAAAGTAGGGAGATAAAAAAGGTAAAGAGACTAGGATATAAAGGGCTTTGAAGGCATATATTTGATCCTGGAAGTGACAGAAAGCCACTGGAATCGAGCAATTGATTTAAATTTTTGATACGTCAGTATTTCTCATAAGAGTTCCTATCTCTGATCTAGAAGGAATTTCAGAAGCAATTTAGTCAAACTCCATTTTACAGATGAGTAAAATGAAGTCCCTAAGAGGTCAAGTGACTTAGAACTAGGTTATCATAAGTGAGGATGGGTTGGGGGTGGGGATTTTTCAGTTAGCTAACTGAACTGAAAAATCCTCACCCCCAACCCATCCTCACTTTACAGCTGACAGGAATGAGACCTAAAAATTTAACTGAGGTCACACCATCAATCAACAACTCTGTATCACAGCTAGTAAGCAGCAAAGCCAGGATTCAAACACAGGTTACCTGACTCCAAATCTAGCACTCTGTTTCTAGACTTGGTTATGTAAGGAAAGTGAGGAGGCAAACACATTCTAAGGCTGTTGACAGAAATTCATTGGGGATGGTTTATGAGAAAGATAATTAGTTCTGGTTTTGGAATCTGAAATGGATATGGGACATTCAGTTTAAAGTTGCAAACAGACAATTGGTCAAAGAGGAAATAAAGCAAATAAGCAGCCCAAAGAACTAGAATGTGAGTTTGACCTATTCCAGCACTATTTTTATAACACTATACTGGCTTTGTCTTTTTAAAGTTTATTTTAAATTATGCCTTCTGTAGTTTTCATTTCTGAATATATCCTATTGCCTCCCCTATCCATTGCTTAGAGAACCTTCCATTAGAAATAGGATTTGATCCTAGATCTTTCCGAGTCTTAAAAATATATCTTATGGCCTCCTGTTTACCAAGACTTCCTATACAATAGAGTATGCTTTGATGTGACACCATAATATTTATTGTTACGTGTAAAGGGCAGGAACTTTGGAGAAATATACTTAAGGCTTAGTACGATTGATTTAGTCTTACAACAAGGTGTTAACTCAGTGGAATTGATAAGACAGGGTTATCTAGTTTTACTTGTACTTAGTACTTAATATAGTTTTACAAGATATATACTCTATTACAAGTACATCATCATAGGTATCAAAGAGCCAACAAGGACTGGGAGAGACATTCCATCTCCCACCATAGTGGTGGCTGGCCTGTCCTTGTCCTGTCTGAAGGCTTCCTGAAAGCTATCCAGCCCAGGTAAAGGAAACAAACTGTGAAGGAGATGATAAAGAATTTGGACTTTATCCCTGATTATTC
Source organism: Sminthopsis crassicaudata (assembly GCF_048593235.1). Lineage (NCBI taxonomy): Eukaryota > Metazoa > Chordata > Mammalia > Dasyuromorphia > Dasyuridae > Sminthopsis > Sminthopsis crassicaudata. Next base: position 60,153,444 of record NC_133618.1, read on the forward strand.
TCGTGGCGATTACTCTGCTAAAACGAAGGCTGATCCCAAGACCTCCAGAAAGCTAACCAGAACATTACAATTAGGAATGTAGTCTTTAGATTTTATCATTACCTTTTTCTTTTACACTATCTCCTGACTAGATCCCTCCATCTCCTCTCTAGCAAGACATTGTTTTCCTTCTTTTGAAAGAGTTTATATGCAATCAGTAGTTCAGCAAAAATCAAACATACTGAATCCTGATAATATCTGGAATATTTTATGCCCATAGACCTCTATTTCCTCAATGAAGAGAGAGAAGTGCATTTTCCCCAACTCTTGGAGCCAAATCTGGCCACTAAAATTTAAAAAAATACAAATTTGCTTAATCTTTCCATTTGTAATTATGGTAGTAATAACATTTGTTATACTTGTTTACTCCGTCCTATACTGGTTAATATAAATCTTCCCATATTTTCCTGAATGCTTCAGTCATAATTTTTATGGTAAAGTAATTCCTATTACATTCAAATATTGTGATTTCTTTAACCATCAAGGAGAATCTACTTAATTTCTAATTATTTGCTGCCACAAAACCACTGCTATGAATATTTTGGTATATATGAAACTTTATTTTTGACTATGATCACCTAAGAATATATGCCTAACAGTGTGATCCATGGGTAAAAGGGAATGACCATTTCACCTCAAAAAACAACAAAAAAGGACCTAGTTGCAACTTATTTTGCAGACTGGTCTGACCAAATCACAATTCTATTGCTGTATAATGCTGGTTATTTCCATTTCTTATCTTTGCCAATTTGTTTGATATGAAGTGAAACATTATTTACATTTCTCATACTATTAACAGTTTGGAGCAACTTTATATGTTTGTTAAAAACATTCAATTATTCAGAAAAGTCAAAGGGCATGAATAAGTGCAGTGATTGTACATAATGTGATTATATTAACAACATGTAAGGGAATTGATTTTAAATTTCTTTTTTAAATGGTGGGACCAGCTCCATCAATAGTACAGGGTGAGAGTCATCCATTGCATCCTAGGTTACCACCTGTTGTCTTGCCACTGGATTTTGACTCAGGAAGAGAATGAAGTTGAGAACTTTGCACAGCTCTACTTCATTTAATTCAAATTACTCTGGTGACATCATTAATCTTTTTAAAGAACAAAAGAGAAATAACTAACTTTCCAGTGGCTAAAATAAGTCATTTTTAGGCCATCTTTGCCAATCAGATATGTAAGAGGTAGAACTTCAGAGACATTTTAATTCATATTTCTATTTTTAGCTTTTTGGAAAAATTTAAAAATATAAATGTTGTTAAGCTAGGATTTCTACCATAGTGGACTATATATATTCATATCTTGTGATCTTTTATCTCTTGGGGAATGGCTCATGTTCTTTAATAGTCAAATCAGTGAGTATAAGATCTTAGATATCTGATCTCTATCAAAGAGAGTTACTTTGGAAAATTTTTGTCTACAGTTAATTGTTTTAATTTTAATTCCACTGACTTTGTTTTACAGAAGCTTTCAATTTTAAATAACCAAAACTGTCCATTTGTTTTCTTCTATGATGCTCTTTATATTTATTTTTGGTCTTCTCCTATCCATAAATATAGAAAGAGTGAGTCATTCTCTATTTAAAAAAAACAAAACAGTTTTGACTTTTCACATTGAGATTGTGCATCTATTTTTAGTTCATTGTATAGTTGATATAAGATGTGGGTCTAAACTTAATTTCTGTTAACTGCTTTCCAGTTTTCCCAGCAGCTGTCAAATGGAAGTTCTATATTTGCTTAACTTACATGTCTTCAAAAAAGGTCTCCTAGCTGTGCAAATGAGATTAGATAATCTCAAAGAGCAGGACCAACTATCTTCAATTTCTTTCTTAATTTTTAAATGTTTAATTTTAAAAAAATGTTCTTTTAATCAACCAAGATCCACCTCATCTTTCCACTTCAAATTGAAAACACAAGAAAAACAAAACTCATTAGAAATAGTCAATCAAATGTCCACATTAGCCATTTCTTTAAAAAATAAATAAATTCTTATTCTGCATTCTGAGCTCTTCATCTAAAACAAGGGTGGGGAACATTCAGCTTGTAAACTGTATAAGGCCCACAAAATCATTTGGTCTGGCACTACCAAGGCAACCACAGGTGACAACAACTCCCACTGGTTGGGTTCTTTACGCTGATAATTTTGTAGGGCTTATGAATGATGTTATAAATATCCAAATGATCTTTGGCACAAAAAAGTTTCCCCACCTCTGACCTAAAAGGAGATGGGTAACAGGATTCCTTTGACATCCTACTTGTTCATTACACTGATAAGAATTCAGCACAATAGTGTTTTTTTTTTTAATAATCATTTCTATATCATAACCTGTTCAGTTATTTCCCAATTTAGCAGGCACTAAAGATCCCCATCCTGTGCCATCATAGAAAGACCTATAATTTTGTAGAGGTATATATTTTCATATATCCTGTACATTTTGTTCATTGTACATTTTGTTTACAGCTTGTCCCTGCCTTCCTCTAACATTTCTCTAAATTTCTTCCCCATTTCTTGCATTCCACTCATTTTCCTGTTGAATGAAATTGTACCTAAATTATGTATATATTTTCTTTGATCAGTTTAAATGACAGTAAGATTTAAATATTAGCTATTCTCTCCACTCCCTCCTCCAGGTTTGTACAGATATTTACTTGTACAGCCCAATTATGTTAGGTAATTTTCTTTCTTTTCCCTTTCCTCCAAGTGTATCTTTTCCCCCTCTTTTTCTATCATTTTTTTAAGGATCATCATAAAAGAACAGAATTATTCCCATTCCTTGTCTCCTATGAAGCTGAATGATGATAGGGTTCAGTGGGGATATGTACTATCTCCCCATATTTGAATGAAAGCAATTTACCCTTGTTTGGTCCACTTATTCATAGCTCTGGTCTTTTCAACAGGAATGTTCAGAAGGTCCAATAATACTCATTAAAGGTCCATTTTCCCCTTCATAGTTTTGCTGGGCAAGTTATTCTTGTCTATAAGCCCAAAATAATTTCCTTCTGGAATATCATATTCCAAGTTTTCTTCCCCTTTAAAGTAGTGGCTGCTAAATCATATGTCATCCTAACTCTGGTTCTTTGGTATTTAAATTATTTTCCAGGTCAGCTATTTCCCCCCCTATATTTTCCATTTCTTTTCCCGCCTTTTGGACTTAATTTTAATATTTCTTATTGTCTCATGAAGTCACTGGCTTCTATTTGATCCATTTTAATTTTCAGGGAGTTTGTTGCATGAGCAAGATCTTAAATCTTTTGTGCCAAGCCATTAATTTCCCTTCCAAATTTTTTTCTAAAACCTTAATTTCTTTTCCAATTACTTTCTCAAGAGCTCTCATTCCATTTAGAAAGACATTTTTTAACCCTTGTATTATCTCTTTCAGGAATTCTAGTTGAGTTCCAACTCTCTCTCTGTGTGTGTGTGTGTGTGTGTGTGTGTGTGTGTATCTTTCTTTGAGGCTTTGTACCTGTTCTGAAATCATTATCATCTGCTTTGGTGTCTTAGGCAACCCTGCCAAAACATCAATATGGTGGAATTGTTATTATTTTGCCTATTCCTCCAGTCTACTTCTTGACTTTGGACTTGATATTAGGGCTGGGCTCTGTCACTCCAAGTCTGAACTGGATTTTTTTTTGCAGCTTTCTTGGGTATAACACAATGATACAAAAGAACGTTACATTATTTCAGGATCTCAGGGACACTTGAAAGCTTTCAATGCTTCCAAAAGGATCTGATCCAGTGTAAAGTCTGTTTGCTGCTTCCCTGCTCTGAAGTTCCTGACCTGGTCGTTTGAGTCTATGCAAGCACAGAATTCTATAGGGCTCTTTATCAGTCAGTTAAAAAGCTGTTGGTTCAAAGTGGTAGAATTGACACTTAACACTTCCTAGCTACTAGACCCTGGGCAAATCACTTAACCCTAACTGCCTGGGGGGGGGGAAGTGGGGGTGAGAAGGCAGAATTATAGACTGGTCTGGGCTTTCTACCTTGTTTATTCCTCTGCCGGCTGGGCTATATGATAAAAGTGAGAACCCGAAAACCAGGTGTGAGCTTGGGGTCTGAGCTACACCACAGTTGATGTAGCCTTCTAAACTTCCTCCTTTCTCAGTGTAATTCCCACTGAACTGATGGGCACAGGTCCTCTTTTCATTCTGTTCTCTATCTGCAACCTAGGATTGGGTAGTGGGTGATAAAACTTCCAGTTAGTATCTGTTTTTGTTCTAATGCTCTACTATAAGTCTAACTTGTCCTTTTGTACTGATGAATAGCTTTTCCTGGGGCACTGGATTGCTCCAAACTTGATGCCAATGTTTGCCAAGATTCTCAGTAATTTTTTTCTCCATTATGATTTGGTCTGCTGCATTTTATAGATTTGTCTGGGAGGAACTGTGGAAAGAGGCTTAACTGTATTGCTTCCCTCTATTCTCTCATGATAGTCTCCATCTTTAATTTCTAAAAAAAAATCTCCACTATATTCATAGTGATGGACAACATGGTGTAGTGGAAAGATGTTGTATTAGGATTAAGGAAGACCCAAGTCAAATCCCGTTTGATAATAAATAGGTAAATAAATAAATTTGGTAATAAATACCCATGGACAAACCACAATTTTTCTGAGCCTTGGTCTTCTCCTCTATACAATGGGGATGATATTACCCAGTACTTATTTTACAGGATTGCTGTGAATCAAGTAATAGTTGAATTAGAGTGCTTTGCATCTTAAACACTTAGTTATTAGTGAGGACTTAATGTTGCCAATTATGATCCTGATTTAGGCAAGTTTGTCAAAAGGAACACAAACAAGAGAAACATAACAATATTACAATTTAATGTCATGCATTTGATTCTATTATTTGTTTTTAATCCAGAGCTATTAATTTCACAGGTGTGGATAATTCCTAGTAAGGAATCTTCTCTACCAATGCACAGCATTGTCAGCTTAATCACGGAGAAGAGCAGTAGTCTTTACAAAGTCCCACAGCCTGTGGGTGTCAGAGATGGGATTTACTCTCAGGTTTTTTACTCAATAGCTGGCTCTTCAGTCACCATTCCATGCTGTCTCTTTCTATACAAATAGATCAAAAATTATACTGAATGCTTTTTCAAATTTTAGGACACCAGGAATTTAGATATTAATATACATTACAGGAAACTATACATATTTCCCCAGAAATTATAAAATAGTCTCAAATTTATTTACATTGCTAATTATAGCTTGTGGAGCAAGGGGAAGGTAGAGTGATAGCTAGAAACATTAGTTAACTGGAATCACTAGGTGATAGGGAATACTACATTGGAAAGATTTGCCAAAGGGAATCCAAAAGACAAATTAATAATTACTACTTCTCTTAAAAAAAAAAAAAAAAAACCTCACTAATTATTTATACCTGAGAACTCAGCAAGTCATTATATGGAAGCCAATTTTTCTTATCATTGGTTATGAACTTGTAACCAATATACATAATACCTCCTTTTAAATAAAAGCATTTAAGTTTTCAAGGTAAAAAATTCCAACGCTACCATTTCTTCTGCACCTTCTTAAAGAAGTAGGAAGAAATAAAACAAAAAAACACTGAACTTGGAATTAAAGAACCCAAGTTAAATTTTTGGATAGGCTTATTACTTTATTGGTCTGTGTGACTTTGGGCAAAACACTTAAACTTTCTGGGCTTCAGTTTTTTCATTTGTAAATGAGATAGGCAGACCAGATTTCTAAGGTCCTTTTCCATTCTATGAATTAAGATTGTTAGTTAAAAAACTGAATATGCTCAAACTGGTCTCAATACACTGAAATAAATTACTTCAGATCTATCTTGATATTACAACTGATGTGAGTAAATTATTTTATAAAGAAGCAAAAACAATACTTTACATAATTTAAAAACGTTTATTGAAATTCCTGGTTTCCAACAGGCTACTTTTTTTTTGGGGGGGGGTAAGGATGACTTAAATAGAATTATCTGTTCTGAATATGAATCCAAATATTTATGTATTTACATGTAAAACAGAATTAAACATTACTTTTTTTTCCCCCCCACAAAGGAAGATTACAGATGAACACTGTCCCAATCACTAATGTCTATAAAGATTTCATGGAACATGCTAGAAAATAGGAAAATATCAAAAAAAAAAATATCAGGAAAGAAAAAGTAAATAATCTATTATGTTTTAGCATCTGAGACATTTCGTCCAAAGGCAGTTAAGAGAATCTTTTTGTCACAAAATATGCTTGTGGTTAAAATGCCTATTGTATTCTATATGCAAAGGAAGCTTTTTGATTTAATTTCCATTTGTCAGGTATGATAAATGTTTCCTAAGTTAATCTGTCAAGTTAACTGGTTTTCCAGATGGATATATTCCTGATATGTCCATTAAGCATTTCCATGTTCAAATCATTTAGTCATCTTATCCTAATAGTTAATTTCATGGAAAAAAAAAAGTTTCATAGAGTAATCTCCTGGTTGCTACCATATAATCAAAAAAAAATTTATAGCTGGAAGACATTTTGAAGCTCATCAAGCCTTACCCCATTACATACAGACGAGAAGACCAAGGATCAGAGAGATGACATAGGTCATATAGTAGATTAGTGGCAAAATTGTACTACAATTAGAATCCAGGTGCCCACTAATCCTTCCATAGCACTGGTGGAATCAATTCCTGAGCCTCATACATGCCAAGCATTTGCTCTAACACTGAGCTATATTTCTTTCTACTTCCATTTTTTAATAAATAAATTAAAAACGCCTTAAGGAGTTTATGTTCTACTAATATATTGGCAGAAAACTTATTTACTTTTATTAAAACTGAGGAAAATGGAAAAAACTCAGCAATCCAAGACACAGATATGACATGTAACAAGGTTCAAAGTCTCCCGAAGATAAAATAAAAATGAATATAATAATTTTAATCTAAATTCTTTACTTACATCATTACCAGTATTATAAACTTGTCAAACGATAGGTTTCTTTTTCTTAAAAACAAAACTGATAAGGAAATTGAGTTGCAAAGAAAATAACTCCAAAATTACATCATAACAATAGGCAATAGGAAACAAGCTTGGGATTCTCTGTTTTAGTCCAATAATAATATTTCTCTATTTAAACCTGGATCCTGATATAAATCTAGTTGTAGATCAGGAAATTCATACTAGGAGAAAAGAAGCAATAAAGATTATACCTTTTAATATGGGAGGAGAAATGAGCATGAAGAATACGAATATCACCAAAAAGTATATACATACATGTATTGCAAAGCTACAGTCTGAGAAACTCAGTTTAGGAGAAATATGCTGAGATGGTAACATTAATAATGCTTTTTATAATGCCTACAAAATGAAGTGTGTTTCTGTAAGTGGAAAAGGTAGAAAGAAGGAAGAATTAGGGCACATCAAATTTAAAAGATAAAAATAACTTTCTTAGTTGTTAAAAAGATTTCAATATCTTCAATGTCACTGGAATGATGTTTTAAGAATCAAATTTTAAAAATATTTTGGATTATAAGATGATCTGGCTAGACAATTTATCAATTCAGAATTTCCCAATTTGGAATTTGTAACATGCAATTTAAAAAAGAGCCGGGGCTAAACTTCACCTTTGTACTAAGAGAAAAAAGATGTTCAACTAAGCAAATTAAAAGATATAAAAAATTATCAAAGGAGCAGTTATCTACTTTATGAACAACCTATTTTAAAGCATTTTACATACACTATTTGTGCTATTGTAATGTAATTTGAACAAAATTTATTTTCCAAAGGAATCTAGACATACTAGTTATAAATCATTGCTCTCACTACTGTTTTTACATATGAATAATAAAATTCATTTCTTTAAATATTCAGACATTTGACTTCATTGTCAAACTAGCCTTTCCAAAATTAGGTTTAGTTACTAATGCATTAATAATAGTGTATACTTTTATAGCTCTAACAGTTTACCTAACCCTGATATAGACATTTCAAGTATTTTATCATCATTTTACTATTATTCAATAGCTGGCTCTTCAGTCACCATTCTATGCTGTCTCTTTCTATACATACATACATATATATATATATATATATACATATATATATATATACACACATATATATATATATATATATATATATATAGAGAGAGAGAGAGAGAGAGAGAGAGAGAGAGAGAGAGAGAGAGAGAGAGAGAGAGAGAGAGAGAGAGAGAGGAGAGAGAGAGAAGAGAGAAGAGAGAAGAGAGAGAGGAGAGAGAGAAGAGAAGAGAGAAGAGAAGAGAAGAGAAGAGAGAGAGAGAGAGAGAGAGAGAGAGAGAGAGAGAGAGAGAGAGAGAGAGAGAGAGAGAGAGAGAGAGAGAGAGAGAGAGAGAGAGAGAGAGAGAGAGAGAGAGAGAGAGAGAGAGGTTAACAAGAGAGAAGCTGAATGTCGACCTTGCAAGGAAAGTAAGTGATGGAGCCAGGTACCTAATACTCAGCACAAACTTTGAGGAAAAAATGGCAAAATTTTAAATACATTTACAAACTAACATAAAAAAGATGCTATACCTTTTCCTTTTAGGATAATTAGAGAAAGATGGAATGGTCAAGGGAAAAGATCCCAGTGCGTGATCAGAACAAATCCATCTCGGACACCTGTTGAACTTCCTGGACACTCCCCTCCCGTTCTTTTTTCTACAGAATACTGTTAGCACCCATCTCATATCAGGAATTATGAACAAAGTACTCTGTATAATCTTTACAGCATTATATATAATAATGTATTGGTATTAATCAGTTCTTAATGCAACACGACTAACACTGATTAAAATGACTTGGGAAGAATCTTACTTTTGAACTTCTAAAATACACATTTTTATCTGGCATACCTAGGCTAACAAGAAAGAACTAGTTGAGTTTGACTAGGGATTTCTTGGGGCTGACATCCAAGTGGCCTGGTTATATCCTGCCAAATTGTGGGTGGCATATAAACAGAAACAATATTTATTCTGGGACAAAGATCCTGCAGGCAAATTACTGCAAATGTTCCAGAAGAAACAGAGCCAATTGTTGGAAAAGACTATTAAAAACAGGATTCTGTTCCCATTCATTATAAGTTTTATAAATTTGAGCTTTGATATTTTATACTGAAGCCCCCTGAGTGATGATACAAAAAAATACAAAAGCATAGAAAGGAAACAAAAAAAAATGTTCAGTGATCAAATTGAGAATGATACAATGCCTCAGTTGATGAATATTTGCTCGTGATATTGTTTAATCATATAATTAAAAGGAAAAAGACATGCATACAAAAGGCAAAGTTTTAATCTCTCACTGGTGATCTAAATCATCAGATTTGGAATTGTGCTTATTAAAATACAATATTGTAATTACATGAAGCTTATTTTATTGCTCTTTAAAATTTCCCACTTCACATTTCCTAGTCTTTTGAAGAAAAAAATGTAACACATTAACTAAAAGCATACACTGTGCATAAGCTGAAAATTACACTAACAGTTAACTCAAAATCCTTCCAAAAAAACAGAATCCTCAAATCCCACTGAGGATGGGAATAAACACAAGATGCACAGAGTCACTAAGCTGGTTACACAAGACTAATGGCTTCCAGTTAACTATAATAACCATTTACATTCTTTTGCAATAACCAAACACTTAGCAATAGGTCCTATGAGGAAAGGTCAAAGGAACTATGTAGTCCAAGGAAGAAAAGGCTTAATTTAAAGCATGATTTGAATTTTGTCTTTTGAATTTGTGAAGGGTCTTCTATAAGGATAGTAGATTATTCTACATAGTTGATGGTGCACTATTGTTGCAATGTTATCATTTCTGGCTGATTCTAAAGTAGAGAATATGTTCTCAATTCAAATGATGAGATAATATTTGTAAAGCACTTAGCAAAGCACTTAGAACATAGTAGGTGCTTAACAAATCACTGATAACATGTATTCCACAAGTGCTTGTTTCTTCCCTTCCTTTAAATATTCTGTTATGTCAACAATGAAATAGGGTCTTCTGATTTAGAATTAGCAGGTCCACTATTTTGTAGTCCTGATGCACTTAAATTCACTTGAACTTCATTGGCCACTGAAATGTTCAGTCTTTATTAATCTGTTCAGAATGGCATTAGGTCGTGGGTGACAGCCTTACTCAGATGGTTACAGAGGCAAAGAATACAAGGGCCTCATTCTGACAGCAGCAGTTGTCTCCAAAACTAAACTTTCTTGCCCCATTCAAAATTTCGCACTATTCTAGAAATAACACTTGCCTGAAAACCAGGCACAGCATTTTTCCCTAATAAAAAAATTCAAGGCTAAGGACATAGAGATGATGAAACATACCTTACCTTATCCAATTTTTAAAAAATTATTCAATTAATATTTATAAAAAAAATAAAGTAATTAGCTACAGAACATGTAATTTCACAGTATCAGAGCTAGAAATTATATCAGATTACAGAATGTTGGAATTGCACGGGGCTTAGAAGTCATCTAATTCTACCCTCTAACTTTAAAGAGCATAGTAAATTGGGCATTGGATTCACAAGACTTGGGTTCAAATTTGGCCTCAGACATTAACTAGCAGTGAGATCCTTGGCAAATCATTTCACTTCTGTTTGCCTCCGTTTCCTCAGCAGTAAAATGGGAATAAAAGCACCTACCTTCCAGAGTGGTTGGATCAAGTGAGATAATATTTGTAAAATGCTTAGCACAGTGCCTGGCACATAATAAGCACAGTTAGTTGTTATTGTTATCATTGTTTGGCTTGAATAAAGGTAAGGGTAAGAAACCCCTTTTTCTCACCAACATATTCCTATGGAGCTCCAGAAAATGAACAGGTATGGAGAGAAAGATTTAAAGGGCAGATTGGGTTAGAGAATGGCAACCAGAAGACTCAAAATGAGAAAGTATAGCTATGAGTTCTAAACGGGAAGATTCAAAAAAAAGGGGCCTGCTACTGATCAAAAAGCTTTTGTCATTATCACTATCATCACTTATTAAAAATGAAGCAAATGAAGCTTAGAAAAGGAAAGTGACTTCCTTAAAGTCATATAAGGAACTTAGTTCTCATCATCACAAGATTATTGGTACTATCCTGAAGTCTCATTGTTGAGAGGAGCCATATATATTCATTAGAATTGATCATTGTAAAATCTTGTCCATTGCTGTGAATACAAATTTCTTGAGAACAGATCTGGACTTTGAATACAGGTCCATTAAGTCCAAATTTAGTGTTCTTTCCACCATAGCCATGATATGGAAAACATGAGGAGTATTTGAAACTGTTTTTTCACATTTATATTTATCATAAATCTTTCTGTATGGTTCAAGTCCCATTTTAAGTAACTCACCTCCTATGACTCCATTTAAATGGCTTATAAATGCATCATTTAAAAGATTTTTTTTTAAGCAGGTAATATATATATTTATTTAAGTAATCTGGAAAAACAAAGCACCCCACTCATGTAATGACTTCTTTATCCTTTGTTGGATCTTCATCAAGGTCATGAGCATCAATTGTGGATGTCCACAAAACTCTATCCTGAACCCTTTTCTTTTATCCCTCTATATATGATTTAACTTGGGAATCTCAGCAGCTCCCATGGATTCAATTATTCTGTCTATGCAGATGATTCTTATTTTTTGTTTGTTTAGGTCTAACCTCTCTCCTGACTTAGTTTTTCCTTTCCAACTGCCTATATGATAATAAACCCAAAGTCCTATAGCAATCTTAAACTAAAAGTTTTTTTTTACCATATTAAACCCTAACTACCTTAGACATATTTGTTTCCTTTGATGAGAATTATAATCAGTCAACATAATGATGGCAAGTCAGAAACTTTACTTATTAATACAAATCCACAAAAAGTGTTTTCTAGACTTCTTTGCTTATCCTAATACAATGTAGAAAGAGCAATGAATGAGGAACCAGAAGAAAAATCTAATCCTGGTTTTGGAGCAAACCAATTATGTGAGTTTGATACAGTGACAACTTCTGTTAATTTACTTCTTCCATCTATAAAACAAAATAGCTAAACCGTAATCCCTTTCTCTCTCCTTTTTTTTTTTTTTTTTTTTTTTGGCTGAGGCAGTTGGGTTAAGTGACTTGCCCAAGATCACACAGCTAGCAAGTGTTAAGTGTCTGAGGCCTGATTTGAACTCCTGACTTCAGGGCTGGTGCTCTATCCATTGCACTATCTAGCTGCCCTGCCACAATCTTTTTTACTCTAAAATTCTCTGGCTAATGTTTTTGTTTTAATGAATTATATTTTATTAATTACAACAGCATCTATATACACTTGGAAAAAAATATTTTTTTGGTACCTGACCTGTGATTTCATTAGTCTAGGAAGCTTCCCTCACAGAATTTCTTTTACCAATCCTTTTAAATAACCTATTTAGAGTAATATGAATTACCTTCTTCAATACTGAATATGGCTTACATCTGTTTCCAATGTTCTGATTTTTTCCTATTTCGTGTTTTAACATTCTAATTGTGTTTGAGATGATTCCATAAAAGAGTAAACAATATAGTAGGGAAAGGAAGGTAGAAGTGTTGGCTGATCTGTACCAAAGCATATTTTAAATGCAATCTGTTTCAGAAGTATAGTAGAACTACATTGAACACATAATTTAACAGCATTTCTAACTGTCCTTTTAATTTTGTACAAGAAGCATAGCATAATCCTACTGGGAAACTCACCCTGTCATATCTGGAAGCATAATTAAATAATTTCAACATTTCTAGAATAATGTACAAGTTCCACAATTACTTATTTACTCTAGGGATAGCAAAAACAAACAGAAAAACTTTGGGCCATTTTCTGACATCTGAACTAACTACAATATGTCCTACTTAGAGATCCCAATTCTCTATTTAAATATAGATACTATTATGAGGTTAAAAAAAAACCCTACATAAATTATATATGCAAAAACTATAAAGATCAGGACACTGATACACACAATAATTCTTACTGTTTATTATTCTATATCTATTCGGTAAAAAAAAAAATGCTTTGGTAAACTATTTAAATTATACCAAGTCATATTTATTTAATATCTGACCTCAAAGTCAAACTGTCTTTTTTCCTTAAGGAATGGGAAAGACAAACTACATATTAACATTTCAAGGACTTATGGTCAGTGTGAGCATATCCTAAGACTGCCACACCCCCAGGCCTTGGTAGATAGACAAAGAAGGATGAAGACCAAGACTGGAAGGGACTTGAGGAGTAGTCATCTAGTAATCTAACCGTGGCATTTTAGAGCTGAAGTGATTTGCTTGGGGGAGGTGGGACAGATTGGGGTGGGGGCAGAACAAACTTGGAAGATGGCTAGAACAAGCTGGTAAATTTCCTTTCTATAGTTAGTTGGGTTGGGCTAGAAACAGACATATGGTCCCATCACCATACATTACATATGAAAACTGTATCTTAGATATTTTCATATGACAAATGTGCTCTTTCACCTATTGATTGTTTATATCTTATATTAGTCAAACTGGCTTTCTCTAGATTTGTAGTTTCTGAAAAAATGTTAATTTAATTTTAAATGTTTAATTTTAATGTTAAAAAAATATAAAATAAATAGAAGAAACTCAAACTATTGTATTCCCATTTCAGGGAAAAAAAGGAACTAGCTAAGATGAGAGACAAAGAGCAGATCTTCTTTAGGCTACTCTTTTGTATCAGTCTAAGAGCAATATTGTCTAACTTTGGACATATCTCTTCTTATCTCTGCAATTTATATGTAATAAAATGAGGTAACTGAAAGTACTATAGTCACGTACAATTTCAATAGTCTGTGTAAAGGATTAAAAAATATATATAGTCTTTTAGCTTCTCCTAAGACAAATAGAACAAAAAATTTCCAGAAAAGATATTTTATAACAAAGATGAACAACAACATCATCCTTAGAAGAGAAATTTTTTTTTTGGATTTTTCACAGGTAATCAAAAATATATTATAAAAACCAGATTCATCTCTTTTTTGGATAACACTTTTTGTTCCTATAATTGAAAACAGCTTGATGGCTTAAATCCAGGAAAATTCTGCTTCTGGGTTGATAATCGATATTCCCAAGTGTTACAGAAAACTACAAAAATTTGGCCTCATTAGTTAACGCCTTTCTTAAAAGTAGTAAACAAAATAGAAAAATGGAAATCATTGGAAAGGCAGGTTTGTTAAAAACTGTCCAATATTTAAATTTTCTATAAATTTAAATTAGGACCAAAAATTTGAGGAAATGTTGATGTCTACACTTCATGACATTAGAAATCACTTAAATAACTTTCGACCAAGTCTTTAAACCAAGGTCAGTTTCTAAACCATCACATATATTTATGATAAAGGATAACCAAAAAAGGCTCCAAAAACTCCTATAAATTGTCTAAATTCTTCTTTCCTGTAATATGAAATAAGAAAAAACGGCAATCATTTTGCTTTAATTTCTCCAACAGACAACACTAACACATAAACAAGAAAGCAAATGTATTGTATCATTCAGTTTTTCTAAACTAGTCAAATATTTTCTCACTGAAATCCAAAAACCAAGTTTAGTTTGGTCTGCCAACCACAAAAAGCTCATAGGCTACATTTAACTAAAATTTCATAAAAATAAAAAAAGACCATTACTATATAATAACTTACATTTATAGAAGCAGAGAAATTATTTTCCTACTTCGGTTTAATGCTTAAATACTCTCAAAGGAACACTGAAAAGTTTTTGCTTCTTGAAAGTAAAATGACAGCTTTCTCACAGATCAAAAATTTATAAAGAAAAACTAATCTAGGTCGCTGAATTAAAAAAAAAAAAAAAAAAGTACAGGACCAAACTAAATATAAGAAAAGCTGAGCAATTCTGCATATAAAATCAGCCCAATGACTATTTGGGTAATAATTTTAATTTGGTTTCTAGAACTTTAATATGCCTAATCTATACTATGCTAAACTCCAAATTACATACTCTTTGGTATACAATTTGGAATTCATTAATCAACCACCACAGTAAAATGAGTGAAACATTTTAACAAAGATCAACTAAACTTAAGGTGTGCATCTTAAAAATTCATTTGAGATAATTTCAATTTTGGTAGGGGTTTGCTGTTCAAAATATTTCCAATTATATTTTCATATCCTATGCTCACACTCAATTATTACCACTAAAATAACAATAAAGTCCCAACTGAGTTACTTGTCTTTTCCTGAAAATTTTTATTAAGCTTAAGCAGGACGGAGGTAGGGGTAAAAAAGAGAAGGGGAAGAGAAAAAATCCAAGAAGTTTAAAACTTTACAAAGTTATGTTTTATACAATGTTTTCCCTCAGCGTTCTCTATATTAACCCACAGGAAACAAAACAAGTATTAAGTTGCTCCCTTCACTTGATAGTTAAAATTTTTCTGGGTTTTTACATTTTTCTAAAGTGATATAAAAATAGCTTAAGCTTCTTACTCTCTTTTATACATATTCACATCTGTCATAATAAAGCTATTTTTGTTCAAATCAAAGTGAATCAAAGTTTAAATAATTGGCATTCAAAACTTGTACATGAGCAAACATTTCTTCAAAGCCTACAGAACTCAGTTTCTCAAGTCAAATTTTGAAGCAATAAAATTTCATTAAAGCAGTTAATCGATATAGAAAAACTTTTTTCCAACATTTTTAAAGGATAAAGTTTTGAATGTCATATATGAGAAGGCATAGTATGAGAAGGCATAGTACAGAATTCTTTGCGAACTATAAGTTTTTATAACAAATGGTTACATTAGAAAACACTGCAAAGTTACAACATTTTCATTGCAACAAAATGACATGCAATGTGCCTCCCCATTCCATGATGTAATACATTTGTGTTCTACTTATAAAAAGGTACAATCTATAGTCACGCAACTAGTTATTTTAAAATGCAAAGAAATTTCTCTTACCTTGCCTGCTTCTCTTTCCAAGTCGACATATTCCCGGCTAGGTGTTTGTCGCTGCTCTCCCTGCCAGCTGGCCGGAAAAAACTGGAGAGACAGATTGGTTCCTGTGGCCACAAAAGCCTTTTAGAAAAATCAATACAAACAGGATCAGGAGCAAGACATTACATAAATTATGCAAGCAGTCATTTATTTTTACATCAGTTTATGTCTTAAGCCAGGCAGCAAAAAGAATACTTAAAGTCAAAAACACACACTCATCATTTTTCTTAAGTATTAAGTTACAAACATCTGATTCCATTTTGACGACATTTGCCATTGGCTGCTTAGATATAAAATAAGACATGGAATCAATACTTTCTTTCAGGTCATTTTTTGCTGACGTTAGAATCTCATGTTGCAAAATTTGAGCTAGAGGCTATCAACCCTACACTTAAAAACGGTTATTTTTAAAATACAAAATTATGACACACACACACACACACACACACACACACACACACACACACACACACAAAATCATCCAACATCTAAAGAATTAGATTTTTATAGAATGCCATGATTTAAAAAGAAAACACTTCCCAGAACTTTTTGTTTGGCTTTAAAGCATTTGTAAATAAGACATTTTTCTATTTTTTCTGGCTTCCATGAGCTTGTGCTAACAGTAGGATAACATATTTAGAACCAGAAGAGAGTTTGGAGATGAAATGGTTGAACTCTCTCATTTTATAAATGAGGAACTGAGGCCCAGAGAGATGAACTGATTTGCTCAGGTGACACAGGCAGCCTAGCAAACCCACATCTTCAACTGAGTGGCTCTCTGACTGGAAATCCATTTACTCTTTCCATTTACTAATTATTTCAAGATAATCCTCTGGTGCTAAAAATGCATGAGATTGAGATGCAAATAAAATTTTCACTTTTTAAATATTTGAAAGCAATAGCCAAATTCTAAAATTGACAAAATCTGTCAATCTCCCAAAGCATTTTTTAATGATGAGAGTAAAAAAATGGGGGAGAAAGCAACATGAAACTTAACTATAAGAATATTCACCCAACACATGATATAGTTGGAAGACTGCTTATAAATGAATGGCCAACATGATCATATGTTCTGAGACTATTAACATTATGAATTTTAGCTTTATATGAGTGAGTTTTCTAAACTGCAAAGTGGAAACACTATCCTTACTTCTTTGGGTTAATCTGGAAACTAATAAAAAACCCCAAATCTGAAGAACACATTTTTGACAAACATTACCATTATCCAAATGAAAATATTACATGGTGAATATATCAATAAGTGGGATTAAGTTGGTATCTGTCTGTATCTCTCTAAGTAAGGAACTAAGAAAAGATCTTAAAAATTTTGGTTTCAGGTCAGTATTAGTCTTGCATTGGATATTAAAAACTCCTAGGAGGGAGGTATTCATATTTGGAAGGGACCTTAAAGCACTGAGCCCAAGAACCTTAATTCACAGAGGAAACAGGCCCAGCAAGATCAGGTAATTTGTCCAAGGCCATATGGAAAGGTGGAAGGTCAGGATTCCAGTTCCTACCCTCCAAACTCCAATATTTTTGTTTGGGAGTTGCCCCTCATTTTAGTAGTTGTAAGGTTTTTAAAATATTTTATCAAGTCAACAAATATTTATTAAGCATTTAATATGTGTCAGGTACTGTCCGAAGAATTGGGAAAGACAGTTCTTATCCCAAGGAGCTTATACTCAAATGGTGAAAATAGCACAAAATAGCCCAAGAACCGTGGGTTGGTAATATAAGTATTACCCCCATATTACAGACAAGGCAGTATAGTTTAATGGATGGAGAGCTGGCCCTGAAACCAAGAACATCTAGGTTCAAGTCTTGTTGCCGACACATAATGGCTGTATGACCTTGGCCAAGTCCTACAACCTCTTATTACTGCAGGCCAGTGGTGTTAAACTAATATAGAAAAAGAGGCCAATATACTGACTTAGAAAACCACATTAATATTAACTATGAATTATTGGATTTTGTTAATTGTTTCCCAATTACATGTTAATCTGGTTCTGGTTACACTTAGTGGTGTCTCCAAGACCACATACTGCAGAGGAAGCCTACTGGCATGAGGAAAGGGAGTCCTCTATATTAAAAAAATCCTCAGCACTAAAGTTGAGATTTATATTCAGGTCTCCACTCCAACTCCAGTAGTTTTCTAAGTTGTCACATTGGTTAAGGCCAAAATGTATCATATTTCTAATGAGCTGGAACAAGTTTTCTTTTTAAAAATTTTTCTAATAATTAAAATATGTATAATTTGGTTAAAAAAGAAAAGTCAAATGGTATGATATAATGAAAAGGTCAAAGGACCTGGGCCTGGCTACTTAACATTTGTGTAATTTTGGGCGAGTCATGTCCCTTCTTTGGGTCTCAATGTCCTCGTGTGAAATAAGTTTGGTTTAGATTAGTCCCTATTAGATTGAGATTCTGATCTAAATGTCCAGGAAAACAAGAGGAATGCCAGGTTTACAAAGCCCTTACAAATCACCTGCCTGAGGTGTTGGGGGGGGGGGGGGCAGAGAGAAAATTCCCACAGGTAGGAAGTAGGAAAGGCAATGTGCTTTTCATTAGTACTGACCCCAAAGCAAGACACTCTTCTCGAACCTTCAGTTTCCTTATTTGTGGAATGGAAAGAATCTCCAAGATCCTTTGAGCTAGAAATCCTATAAAATCCCTAGATGACTAAGTCCTTTAAAGAGTACACCAGATTTCTTAACTCTCACATTGTTTAGACAATAACTAAAAATTATTTTTATGCATAAAATTATCAAGGCTATCACACATTTTAAAGAAATCTGGCTGGTTTATTGAAGATCAAGGCTCATTTTAAAAATGGTTATGCCTTTTGCTTTGATATTTGCATAATGAAACAATTCTCTTTCATGATGGCATTATAATTCACTTAAAGAATTTCCAATAGATTTTATGGCTGCCATATAGCAACACAATTTTAAGACTTAAAAAAAAAAATCCACTACACATTACAAATTCCCTCAAAAGATATCTTTGCCAGATCTCAATACTATGAAGGCCTGTTACCTAAGATTATAAACTAAATGCTGTTTTCTAACAGAATCCCTTGGTGGCATGTTACTGCAAAGTCATATTTTCTTCTCATCTTAGAAAGATCCTTTATCTGAACAGGTAATACGTATTTTAAATACATGTCTCAATATTGTCATGACTTTTCATGACTACACCATTCTTTAATCTTTCCCCAGTATTTTAGAATAAAATGCCGAAAAACTGAATGGAAAGATGTCAATTGAAACAAAATGGACACTAACTATTAAGCCAGATAAAAGAAGAAAATACTTTCAGCATTCTAAAAAATGCAAATAGGAAGATTTTCATTGTAAAGAGTTTTAAAAACCTTATATAAATGCCAGTTTTTAATTATTATTTTATTCAAAGCAAAGGCAGTATTAAGCATCCATGAATGTTAGTTTTCCAACTCTCTTTGTAATAGAAGTGGAACTTTTGGCAAATGAAATTTGATGAATGTCTTCCTCTGCTAAGGCAATGGATCCTAGCTGACAGCCTCTGCCAGGTAAAGATCAATATAGTCCATAGATTACCACCTTACCTCTTGTTTAATTGCTAATTTCAAGAATAAATTTTCTGCCTATTATCTCTTCTCCTAACCCTTCTACATTCAAAGTAGATGATTAAAATAGACCAGTTTAGATTTTAAAATTTACAATGTATTTAAATGTCCAAAAAGAAAAATAAATAAAATAGTTAAAGACTCCCCCCAGTATTAATCCAACTTTGCTATAAATTTTAAATGTCCAAATAAAATCACATCTTATGAGCACTTTTGCAATTCAACTTTTAAAATAAGTCTCAGTTCTGACTCTAAAATGTTGCTTGCTTTGGGCTACACAACCCAATGAGAGAGATAAATCAACTTTAATTCAAAGAGAAGGTTCTAGACTGAGGTAACAAATCTAGCCCACCCCATCATCACTGAAAAGAACCTAATATAAATGGAAAACATTATGCCTCATAGATTCCAACTTTCTCTTCTGAGGGGACCGAAGAAGTAGAAGAGTCTCAAAATGTTGCCAGGCCTTATATCTTTTAATAAATTCATCAGCAAGTATTAAAAAATTCTGTCATTTATTCCTACCATCCTGCTTAGAGCTGCCATTCACTAAGATAACAAATAAGGTATAGAATTTAGAGTAGTTTGGGGCAATTTACTACATTAACTAATAAGTCTGCTCCTAAAGATCACTCTTCTTATATTGGGGGATCCTACCCTCCCCCCAAAATAGTCAAAAGGTTAGAGAGCAAATGCTGGATTTTTTTTCACTGTTGTTTTATTAAGGCTTAAAAAAATATACACTGTTGTCACTTCTCAATGTTCTTTTCTCTCCAAAGAATCCTCCCTTGTAATAAACTTTTCATAAATCAAAAATCATAAAAGCCAATATGTACCACAGAACCGAGGATACCATTATTAAAATTAATATATGAAGCCTTTAAAATCAGCTCATACATGTTTTGGATGAGTAGCTCAACTTTCAGTTCAAAATGAACTTTAACAACCTTCTTGATACGTTTTTAAAATGTAAATTACCACAAAACCCTTAACAATAACAAAAATGTTGAGAATTATTTTTTTTAATTAAAAAAAAAAAAAAAGTAAACTAGCCCCCAAGGGAAAAAAAAACCCCAGCATCATTCAACAAAATCAAGTATTTAACAATTTTCTCCTTATAAGCATCAAATTAATAAATTACAATCTACTTTCCACTTTCTCTGATCTTCAGCAATTTTTAAATGCATATATGCAAACAAAGAAATCATCCCAGATCTCTAAAGAGAAATTCATAAAAAATAGAGCATCATATAACACAGCTTAATAAGATTAGGATCTACTTTAGGTTAACTTATACCCTTAAAACATAAGCACGAGCAGTAAAAGCTTCATGTAACAGGACTGGTCTTATATAGTAAATGTTCATCTTAACTCCTACAGCTGGGTTACAAACATTGTTCCATATAGTCACTAGATGCCATTCTTGTCAACATATTAAGTATATATAGATTAGAAAATTTTAGAGCTGGAAGCAAATACGAAATGTTCTGGTTCACCTTATCCCCCACACAGTTGGGGAAACTGAGTCCCTGGGAAGCAGCTTGATTAAAATCACTCCAAAATTAGAACACAAGTTTCTTGATTGATTCTGGGGCTTTCCCACTATACCACAGTTCAGTCTAGGCTTTTATTTTTGAAAGTGTTTTCCATCGACTAGCTTCTTTTATTCACACAACAATCCCACGAGATAGGGAGGGTTGGACACTCCACATTTTATGGATGGGAGGTGATAAATAGATTTCCTTTACGTAGTATTCTGAAAGACTATGTTCCAGTGAGGTAAAATAAGGCTCTTTTCATGAGACTAAGTCAGTGACAAAACTAAATTGATAGTTCTATCCATTAATTTAACTTCTCCACCTTACCAATACTGAAAAATTTCTCCTTTTCTACCCCACCTTAAATGGCAAAATTTCATAAATTTTTCATTAAATTAGTTAATTATATTTGTAATTTCTTCAGCATTCTCTTCTTATATAACCTAACTTGTACAAGGTTATCTTTCTACATGATGAAGTGGACGCAATTAAATCCTTCCCCCCATTAAATAAACCTTCAGCTATATCAGTATGTTTTTATTACTTTCTAAGTTTACAAACAGCTTGGTACCACAGAAAGAGAATGTGCCTAAGAGTCAGATCTCTCCTATTGCTCCTTGTGAGACCTTGGATAAATCATCATACCTCTCTGTACCTCAATTTCTGAATTTGTAAAATGACATGATCTCCTAAGTTTCCATAAATTCTTTAGGAGTTTATGATTCTATGACTCAGCACTAAATAACCCATTAGGGCCTAGGTCTTGGGCTTCCCCCTCCCCTCTATCTACTTAGCCCTATATTGCTCACTAGCACCCTCAACAGGACAACCGGAGTAGAAACAAATGAGAGGCCTAAGGCTTGATATTATTAATTAGTACATCCAACTCCCCCTCTTTCACTTAACTCTATTTTCATGAAGCCCTTAAAAAAAGGAAGACCTGAAATTTTGGGGGCTTTTGTGGAGTGGGCAATGGAAGAGATCAAGGCGTCCAATGGGGAATTTAAAAAGACTTGCAGATTTAAATAATCCACTCTTGCCAATTATTAACACCAAAGTAGAGGTGGTAGCAAAGTACAGTAGAAAAATCACTGGTCTTGAAGGAAACCTGAGTTGAAACCCATGTGAAGTCACTTCCTATTTCTAAGGCTCAGTTTTCTCATCTGTAAAGTGGAGAGAAATATCCTAATATCTATCTCACAATGTGCCTGTGATCCACATGCTTTAAGTTCTATACATTGGAAATCATTAAATAATCTGTCCCCAATCTCAGTAGTCTTTGTCTTCCTGAGGGCACAGACGTTCTTCTTTAAGGGGTAGGAAAGATTTCTTCATTAAATAAGATTCGAGATTAGCTTTCCGGTTCTAAGTGAGAACTTCTCTTCTCGATTCACTATTACCTTTCCCATAGGAGCTCCCAAACCACAAAAGGTTCTAGACTGGGAAACAAATCTAGCTTCTAAGAATGGAACTGTTACCTAGCTTAGCAGCTAAGGGGCTGACTCTTTGAATACATAATGGGATAGTCTTCTAGAAGCTTTCCAAGTGTTTTCCAACACACGAATTATATAAAAGGGTCTCTCGTTCTCTGAAATCCGCAGAGCCTCACCAGAATATTCCCTGCTCTACCAAACGAAAAGATCAATTCTTTGTTTAGCTTGGCTCCTGTTCTTCCTAACACCCTTTACTCACTTTAAAAAGGGATTCACTGCAAACTTGTTTATTAGGCAGCGCCTAGGAAACACGGCCGCAAACACGGAGGCAACAGGGAAACCGTCTCCTTGTTAAAACACAACTAGTCAGTATCTGGTTTCATATTTTCAAAATCTGACTAGGAAGTACGACGGGTTTCACAGCTTCGCACAGTTCCGGGTTGCCGAAGCGTTGGACTACGTTTTCCACTAACAGTCTGGAGGGAAGTGAAGTTCAACAGGTATATGTGTATGTATGTATATTAAAGGGGGAAAAAAAAGAAGTAATAAAGGAGGAGGAGGAGGGACCTCCCGGGCTGGAAATTTAAAAGCGAACGTTGTGCACGCACTTCGTGGGGGTCTGCAGAAGGAAGGCGGGAAGCGGGCGGGGGTGAAGGTCGGGGAGGAAGGGGGGGGAGGAAGAAAAGGGGTCCCAGACACTTACGATTTCCGAGCGCCCGTCTCTGCAGGCATTCTGGAACCTCGCCTGCCTCTCCTCGTGCGGCCGGTCCCTGAAGCCGGTGTATTTAATCTGCGGACGACAGAGCGGCCAGAAATCACGGGTCAAATCCGAGGAGCAAGCCCGGGTGCAGATAAGAGGGCGCGGTGAGCCAGGGCCGGGGCGCCGCTGGGGGAGCTCAGGGCAGACCCCCAGCGGCGCCCCGGCTGGGGGGACGCGGAGGGAGCCCGGCTCCGCCGCCGCCCAGGAAGTTGGAGAGACGCGAGTTTGACAAGAGCCCCAAACTTTCCCCCCTCCGGGCCTGTCCCCCCGTGCCCCGCGGGAGCCGCCGGCCCGCTCACCTCGCACTCGCGGCTCAACTTCCTGAAGAACTCCTCGTTCTCGAACTTGCTCTTCTGGTCCGGGACGACTCGCGGCATCTTCTCGCCCCGGGGCGGGCCCGTCGGGGGCGGCAGCGGAGCGGCGGAGGGGACGAGCCTGGCGCCCGCGCGCCGACGGGCTGCCTGCCGGAGGTCCGAGCCCCGAGTCGGGCTCCCGCTGTGCCTCCGGCCGCTGCGGGCACTCCGAGGTCGGCCCCTGTCCCTGCCCCGGGGCTTCTCTTTGTTTCTCGCGCGCCCCGCCGGCTCCCGCGCGTGGAGATGGGGATGGGGATGGCTCCGTGGGGCGCCTCAGCAGCCGCCGCCGTGGCCGTTGCCCGCTCCTCGCACAGACTGAGCTAGCGCACCGCCCCCTCGGCCGCCGCCGCGGTGACTTCCTCCCTCCCTCCCCCCCACCCAGCCCCTCCGCGCCCGCGAGCTGGCCCCGCCCTCGTCCCATGGCCCCGCCCCCGTCCGCTCCCTTCGTCGGCCTCCTCCACAGGCCCCGCCCCTTCTGGCTTTCTCTCAGATCCCGCCCACTCCCCGCTCCTCCCTTTTATCCCCTTCAGGCTCCGCCCATCTTTCGTTTCTTCCCTTTCAGGCCCTGCCCACCGCCCCCTTCCTTCCCTCCAGGTCTCGCTCGAGCCCCGCCCACTTCCCCGGAGTAGGGGCACTCCTCTCTCTTTTTCCCCTCCCGGCGCGTGCTCGCGCTCTCCGACCTCCCTCCTCAGTCCGTCCATCTAGCCCATCTCTTCGAGCCGTGATGCGCTGGCTTCCTCAGCCCGGCCCTCGGTCTCGCCCCGCCCTACCCCACCCTGCCCACCTGCTCCCAAACTCTTGGCAAACAAGTCACACCATTCATAAGGCAGCAGCCGCCACGCATGCGCCCCTCCGGCCGGTCCCGGACACCGCCGCGTGTGCCTGGTCCCGGGGCTGCCCTTACCAGCCCAGCTAAACGCAGCTCCCCGCGACCCGAGGAGACCCAGAGCCGGCGCCACTGGACAGCTGCAAGAGGGGGCGGAGGCCTGTATCCGAGTGGGGGTCGGAGCGGATGCCCCTTGGACCCTAGCTCATTGAGAAGCGGAGAGTGACCGGGACTTGGGGGGGGTCCTGCCAGAAGGCCTGGCTTGTCCCTGGAGGGGTCTTCGTCAGTAGCCCGAGCTTCACTGAAGGCATGATTCCGTTTACAACCCGCTGGACTAGTCACTGCACAGCGTCTACTCGGACTCCTCCATCCCATTTGGAGGTCAGTCGTCCTTAATGCCCCTCAGCTGGAGGCACAGTGCGGAGAGTCAGGAGGACCCGAGTTTAAATCTGGCCTCAGACACTTCCTCGCTGGGTGACCCCGGGCAAGTCACTTAGCCGCGTTTGCCTCAGTTTCCTCATCTGTAAAGTGAGCTCGAGAAGGAAACAGCAGCCACTCCCGTAAGGAAGATACTCCCAGGAACGGCAGCCATCACTCCTCCGCTCTGCTGTGGGCCCTGGGAAAATGCACTCCCCTCACTGGGTTGTAGTTTCCCCATCTGGCAAATGAAAGGTTCCGCTCCATGTCCCTTCACCGCCTTAAGTTATGGGCCCAAGTCTTCCATGGCACATTCAATTCAGCCCTTTCACTGTTCAGCCCCGGCAGGGGTGACGTGGACAGATGACTCTGGATCCATGACTCGGATGCAGTGTGCATTGTACAACCCATGCAAGCTATCAAGTCTTCCCGGCCGGCTCAGTACTTCTAACATTTCTAGAAAATCAGGGAAGCTTCTGGCCCTCCAAATACAGAAGTAACATTTTCTAAAAGGCTTCAGTGATGCTGACCATTCAACAAATATTTACTAAACTCCTGATGTATGCTAGGTGCTGGCGGAAATAAAATTTACATAAAATAGTGATGCAATGTGTAGAAAGCCAGGAGTTTGTCAGTCCTCACACATATAATGGCTGTGTGGCCCTCTAAGGTCTCCCCGCCCCCCCCCCAAATAATCAGAGGTCACACAGCTAGTACATGTCAAGTGTCCGAGGCTTCATTTCAACTAGGCCTTTCTGACCAAGTGTTTTAGATCTACTATACCATCTAGTTGCCCCTGAATTGCGTTTTGAAGGATAGACAAGAAATCAGCGGAAAGAGTTTATTCTAAGAATCTGGAACTACATGGGTAAGGTGTGGGAGGCCTGAGATTGTATTCTGTAGTCAGAGATTAGTTTGGCTGAGGTACAAAGGGTGGCAGGATAACTTGTGAGATAAGACTGGAAAGGAGGAGTGGCTAGAGAATTGCAATTCCTGCCTATGATATTCTCAGTGCTCATCCCCTCAGTGCTCCAGGCAACTCAATCATAGAGAGTTAGCTGGACCTCTGCCCAACAGATCAGCTTTCTCTCAGGTCTGATCCCCAAACCCAAAGAGCAGTTTTCCTTGGTTAGTTTGCACCTGGTTGATCGAGCCTACCTTCCACACCCAAATGTACCGATGCCAGGCGTTAAACTCTGGAGAGAAAACTGCAAGAGATAAGGAGAACAAGCAGATGTAGGGAGGTAAGTAAGGAGGACACACATCACTATGTGTGACAAAGAACGAACATCTTTAGAATCACAGAATCATGGAATATTGGAATATTAAATGTCAGGAACATAACCTTAGCAGATAGAATTTTAGAGCTGGAGGGAACCTTAAACAGAACCCCACAACATAACTATGATGTTAGAGCATCCCAGTCTATTCAGTTGACAGTGGAGGAAGAGAACAAATGACTTATTCAATGTCACAAAACAATATTTAAAGTTGGAATGTTGGTGACATCATTACTGTATTGAGTTTACTTTGGGGATCAGAGAGGGCAAATCGCATTCTATTCAATTCACAAGGATTTCCTTCAGGTTAATTATAAGTCCTGCTTTGTATTAGATGCTTAGGGGCCATATAAGATATACAAGATGAAGCCTCAATGCTGTTCAGCACCCGCCCTCCAGGGAACTCACAGTTTCATTGGGAAGACAGAAGGTAGATATTGAATAATTACTCATATTTTACAGTTGTACAGTGGTTGTTTTCCTTCATTTTCCATGAGGACTGATGACCTCACAGGATGATGTCAACTTTCTAATGGATTGGATTTAAGAACGGCACAGATACTCTCTCGTCAGCCTTCCTCTCCTAGAGTCATTGAAATTGAGTGGCAAGATGAAAGTCTGAATGGTAATGGCCAGGGATGAAGAGCATCTTTGATGTCTCTCCAAGCTCTAAGATACTCCACAGTACCTGCTTCAGCCACCTTCATGGCCGTTTTCATCTGACTGTTCCGCTGGAGTAAGCCTTCACGCATTTTATGTAGGACCCTTCCCTACCTCAGTTTATTTATTTAATGTTTTGGGTCCACATGACAGATGGTTTTACCTGGGTGAGGCGGCTGTTTGTACTAAAACTTCTTGAAGCCACAGGTGAGGGTTGGGTGCCAGGAGGACCCCAAGGGTGAATGAGAAGCCTTGAAAAAACCTCAGAAAGCCCTCCCCTGACACATGCTACTCCTTGAACATCTCATCCATCCCACGTTATAAAATACTTTCCTACAACAATTCTGTGAGGAAGGGAAAGCAAGTTTTATTCCCATTTTACACATGCATTAAACTGAGGCAGAGAGGGAAAGTTATTCATTCAACCTCACAAAAGCAATAAGTGCACATAGTGCACATTCATTAACATTAGCCCATTCCTGTGAGCTGGGATTCAAACTGAGGTCTCTTGACATCAGATCCCACATTCAGCTAAACTGCCTGAGAAATAGTACAATGATAATGAAGTGATGTTTCTCCGACTTCAGTTTTTCCTTGAAGACCCCAAGGTAGACAGTAAGAGAACTGGGGTGGAGGGTGGAGAGGCAGAAGAATGAGAGAGGAAGTAGGAATTGGAGTAAGAAACTAAAGAGGAAGTGAGAATACGTGTGTAGTGGGGGGGAAAGTGTATTTGGGGAAACAGAACCTGAGTTATGGGGAGGGAACATGGTCGTGGGAGAAGGGAGAAGCAGCAAAAGGATGTGGGTGTCAAATATGGAAGGAGAGGAGAGGAGGAAGGAGGTAGAGGCAAAACTACTGCCCAAGTAGCCTTTCAAGATTCCTCACTTTCCCTTGCCACCTCACCCCCCAACAGGACCTCAGACCAGGAACATTTCCTAAGTGTTTTTAGGATCCTCTAAGGCCTATCTTTTTTTTTTTTTTTTTTAAACTAGGAAATTGGGATTAAGTGATTTGCCCAAGCCCACCCAGTTGGTATAATATACCTGTGGCTGGATTGGAACTCAGATCCTCCTGACTCCAGGGCTAGTGCTCTATCTTCTTTATCTAGCTACCCTAAGGCCAAGCTTCTTAAACTGTTTCTTCTCATGATGCTTTTTCATCTAAGAAATTTTTTTTATGAGACTCTGAGTATGTAAGTATATAAAGTACATACACAAATCAAACATTTATTGACAATAAATCATAATTTTATAATCCCCACATTCAGTTACATGACCCTATATGCAGTCACAACCCACAGTTTAAGAAGATTTACTCTAAAGTTCTGTTAAATTGGAGGGAGGGGCTATGCAAAGGTCAATGTTAAAAAATCATCCATGCATAAGTTTTGAAAATAAAAAGTTTTAAAAAGAAAAAAAATACTTTACTTCTATGAACGCTCTAAATTTATAGGAAATATCCACTTATAGAATCATAAACCTTTTAGTTGGAAGAAACCTTTAAGATTATCTTCTCTACAGATGAGGAAATTAGGCCCAATAAGGGGAAGTGACTTTATTACTACAATAATAGTTGACATTTATATAGTACCTTAAAGTTTACAGAGTGCTTTACAAATATCTTATTTTATCCACATAACCACGCTGGGAGATAGGTGCTATCATATTTCAATTTTACAGAGGAGGAAATTGAGGAAGACAGAGGTTATTAAGTGCTTTGTCCAGCTGGCAAGTGTCTGAGAATTATTAACTCAGGTCTTCCTAAATCCAGGCCCAGTTCTATTTGCTGTATCACCTAGCTACCTCATTGAATAGGCAGAAAATAGACATGGAATTAGAATCCAGATCACAGACCTCTTTTTTTTTTCATGTAACATCCCCTCCTATCTCTACCTTTATCCCAGTTTCTAATGAAGATGATCTATTTATGCATGCAAACTGCATCCCATACCCTCTCATCTTCTCCAGTACATTGTCTTCCTATCTTCAGGGTCCTTTCCTGCTTCCTACAGATATGCTCATTGTCTTAAAAAACAACAACAACAACAACAAAAAACAACACCCACTTGATTCTACCTTTCCCCTTTATCTTTCCTCTCATTCTCAGCTAAAGGCCTTGAAAAAACGGTATCTATCATGTCCTCACTTCCTTTTCTCTCACTGTCTTCTAAATCCTTAGCAACAAGGAGTTAGTCATACACACAGTTCACAATTGTGGGGAAAATTAAATTGAAGTTCAGTGCTCTGTCTCTGTCTCTGTCTCTGTCTGTTTGTCTCTCTCCAATTAAAGTTAAGTGACTTGTCTAGGGTCACATAACTAGTAAGTCTGAGGTTGAATTTGAACTCAAGTCCTCAGGAATGATGTTCTACCTCACCATCTGGCTATCTATGAGGATGTGCTTTCTTTATCAGCATCTTTAAGAATGTGTTTATCAAAAAGCTGTTCCACCAAGTCAGGGAATCCCCATTTTTACCAAGGCTGGTAATTCTTGGGTGGATTTTATCTATTCATTCAGGAAATGGATAAACTCACATAAAGGAAATCACATAAATGAGGGCAACTTTTGTCAGTTGCTAGCTTTGTGCAATTCCAATGACTGATTGACATGTTTTCCCAAGAGTAGTACATTTTCTATTGCAATCAGATCAGCAAAAGAGTTTGTGGAGGAGTTGTTGGCATCTGAAATGAGTCGAATTAAGGTAAGGATGAGATGAAAATGTATGTCAGCAAGGCAGATGGTTTATGTTAAACTTTGGAGATAGAGACAGACAATTTAGAGTTAGAGTTTGATTAAGAGTTTGGTGGAGGGAGAGAGAGAAGACAGATAGAAGGAGAGAGATAGAAACAGACAGAGAGAGATGGAGAGGGAGACAAAGGAAAGTCATGTTTGGAAAATTAGTAGTTGCTCATTTTGGCTATAATGTAGAAGACATCAAGGGGAGTGATGTGGAAGAAGGCTTATAGTAGGTTGGAACCCAGTTGTTGAGGACCATGAAGGCAAAGAAAAGCTAGAGACATAAATGGAAGAAAGTAGGAAATACCTCTCTCTGCAAGGAATCCACAGCCTCTAAAAGCAGATAGGACAGTTAGAAAAGTACTATAAAACCAGTCCAGTGCATGTTAAGTACTATAAAAGATATAAATAAAATATTCTAAAATGTTCAGAGGAGTCTTTCCATATGGCCAATGGGGCAATCAATTCTTTAGGGAGGAGGTGTTTTCTACCTCTCCATATTCTTTCAGCATATGATACTGGACCTCTCCTGTTGTAACACTACTAATAGCCCACATTTCTATAGTGCTCTCCAGTTTACAAAATATCTTCTTAGAACAGCCATGAGGTTAGGTGGGCACAGGGGACAAGCTTTATGTTTGCTGTGGGGAGTCAATTCCTCCAAAGTCCTTATTGTGAGTTAGCAGCTTGATAGGTACCAGTTTTAAATAGAGTGATAAAAATCTTGTGAGAGGAACGAGACCTGAGAGAAAGGCTGAATAGGAAGATCAGGTGAAGAAAAAATGATCAGAAGGTAAAGAGTAAATCACCCTGCTTCTTGGCCATTTCCAGACTGTAATTCCAGATTTGGCTGTTTAAGCTCTAACCCTCATTCCTGCCTTTTCTTCCTGAGAAACTTAGACTCTGCTCCCTAGAATCCCTCAGTCTCTTCAATCTGTAAGATAAACTAGGGAAAGAAATTGCAAGCCTCCAGTATCTTTTCCAATAAAACCTCAAATGGGATCGTGAAGAGTTGGACAAAACTGAACAATAAATAAGAGAAATGTAGATGGAACTAGAAAGAGCTGGGTTCAAGTTCTGACTTTGGCACATATTAGCTATGTGAACCTGAGCAAATGATGTAATTCTTAATGTCTAGGCATTAAGACTATAAATTGCAGAAAAGCTGTTGACCTGCATAAGTAAAGGGTATTTCCTCAGCTAAGAATTCTTTCTATCAGTGGTTCTCAAAGTATGATCAGGGACGCAATGTGAAATCCCTGACAGCCTTTTAGAGGATCAAAATTATTTTCATGATAAAGATGAGGTGTTTTGTTTTTCTAATAGAGAAAATACTGATGGAGGTAACTTGTATAAACTAAATAATTTAAAAATGTATAAAATCATCCTGAGAACAAAACCTTTGAGAACCTGTCCTTTATATGAACGGGGCAGAATGGGCTTTACAAGTTAAAGACTACATTTGACTCTCAGGCCATGGTTGGCCAACCTCTGATCTATACTAATACATTCATAGATCCATCCAACAATCCACCACAAGTGCCATGTTGGACGCTTCCTACAGAGAGGAATCCTATGACTTCATTGTACCTTCCTAGCTCTGGAAGATTGACATGAATCGAGCCACTGAGAGGCTTATTGACCTGAAGCAGTGTTGATTCTTAAGGAAGAGGAGAAGGAAATTTGTAACATACAGGGAGCTAGGCCATTTTCAGATGAATATAGAGCAGAAAGTTTGGTATTCCCATCAGAGAGGGTGCTATCAGACAATATCAGTTAGATTGTGCTGGACCAATTCTCCTTGATTTATCTTTGGTTGATTTGGTGGCAGCATAAACTATAAGATGGAGTTCTATCAGAAATAAAAAGTCAAGAAATGGGGTTGCAAATCTCAGATTTCATTTGCTAGTTTATTGAGTAAGTGGCCCAAGTTCGAACTGTGCAATGTCATACTGTAGAGCTAATGTCAGACACAAGAGAGCAGCTGGTGCTATCCATGAAGTCACTACATGATGATTTGGGTTATTTCGTCTAAAGAGAACATTGGTATTGGTACAAAATAGATTCTGCTGGCCCAATATGAAGGCAGAGCTAAATAGGAAGTTTGAATCCCACAGTTGATACTTTCAAAAGAACAGACTATTAATGTATACTGCTTATCTGGGGAATATAAGATCCAACAAGCTTTTGAAATTTGCGTGTATAGCCTTTATTTTCTGGAAAGAGAGAGGAAGAATATATCTGATATTCTAGTGGTGACAGACCATTTTATTTAGTTTGTGCAGGTATAACAAACTATAAACCAAGAACTCACTTATAGATACTATGATATTTCTCTACGTATGGTTTCTGTGCCAGAATTCATTATAACCAAGATTGAGATTCTGAGATCAAGCTACTCAAGGAGGTGTTAGCTTTGGTAGGAATCCAGAATTATATCTCATTATTTTCAAGAAAACTTTTTTTTATAATTAAAGAATTTTTATTTTTTAGCAACATTTTATCTTTAATAAAATTTCTTAATTTTTAATTGTATTCTACTGAAGATCCTGGATTCCTTTAGAACTCAGTGAATGACATACATATTATGCCATGAAAAACAGCACCACCATGTTTGATTCTCTACTTATTGGTGTTGGGGTGAGAGGCAAATTTATTTGCTGATTTTTGCATTGGGGTCTTGAAAATTGTGGAAATTTATAACCAGTGCTGCCCAGCTATATCCTTAACTCAGAAAAGCTTGGAAAAGAATGAATAGGGACATGACTCTGGAGTTTGCTGGCAAGAACTTCAGCCAGGAGATAGAGTACTGATAAGAAATTTCAGCATCTGAGGAAAACAGAAGATAATAGAACAGTGGAAAGCTACCCCATACCAAGTAGCTGAAAGACTGGGCAGTCTGCCTGTATAAAAAAATAGCCCTGGAGAACAGCCAGGACCCTTCAAGGACAATATATCACAACCACCCGTTGTCCATAGGAGAGTTAGTCAGACTCCCTGGTGATCAGGAGGATAAGAATGATGGAGGATGGGCCAAGTGGACTCTAGAGGATCTTCCTACTGTTTGCAAGTGAATTCTTGGAGCTAGATGGTAACTCCTATGGTGAAGATTCAGATTATAATTCAAATGAGGAAACCGCTAGTTGGTATCCTCATAGAGTTCAAGTAAGTCAAGTGGAATGGTTCTGGCCCAAGGGAATATCTGGCCGATTACCTGAGAGGAATGAATTCCAGAATTACATATTTGATACTTCAGCTGTGGAGACCACAAGGGAATGGCAATCACGTGTAGAAATTGTCTCTAGGATCTGGGGGCAATGATAGGCAGTTTTCATTCAGTAAAAGAGTCAGAAGCCAGATTCCAGGTTGAAAAGTGAGTTGGAGATGAAAAAACAAATGAAAGAGTGTAGTTAACTTTTTATAGAAGTTTCACTATGAAAAGAAGGAGAGATAGGACTTTAGCTTAATGGAATGGCAGAGTCAAATAAAGTTGTTTCTTAATGTCAGGGAAGATCTGGGAATGTTTATAGGCAGAAGCATTTAAAAATTTCCCCCCTCTCTGTAACAGCTGCTGCTATGACTACTCCACCATTGTGGAATTAGAACTGCAGAGGGTGGCTCAAGATACTGTGTCATTGGTTGAGAGCCAGATCTCCCTCAGTGCCAGAAGATGAAAGGAGTGAGTAAGGAAAAATTTTAAGATAAAAGCAAGTTTGTTAACTATGGAATAGGTATTCCACAGAGCATAGGGGTATGGGGAGGGGCTTGGAGTACTATTGAAGGGAGTGGGAGGAAAGGAGAAGGTAGGGGAATAAAGTGTATACAATGATATTCGGGGATTTGAAGTCATTGGAATGGTGAGAGCATGACAATGAAAGTATGTTAGTCTGAGGAATGAGTTCTGGGAGATTATCAATGGCTAGAGAGAGGAACATTGGAGGGAAGTGATTTGACTGGTTAGGGCCCTCCCTTGACATCTAGTTTGATAGGAGCTAAACCATTTGACCCTTCAATTCTTTGTATAAAGTGATCTATGTTTCATCTGGCGATTTCCCATCCTGTGAGTGAGCCCATTTCCTCCTCCTTGCTTTCCACGTCTTCCTGTGAGAACTGTAGTCAAGTCAACACTTCCATTTCCTCCCCAAAATGCATGTCATTAATTGTCCCCATCTCTGTGCTTCCCAGGCTATAACTTCCTTCCTGGCCATCACACCACCATATTTCTTGTCTCCAACATTAGAATGCAAGGTGATTGAGGATAGAGACTGTCTTGCTTTTCATATTTATATTCTTACAGCTTAATATAGTGTTTAGTACATAGCAAGCACTTAATAAATGCTTTCTATCTATTCGATTGATATGCACTTTTCACACATTCATTCATTTTCATAGAAAAATACCAGAGAAGAGAGAGAAGGAGTGGATGATGGAAGAATCAGGCTCTGGTGGGAAACCACTCGAGTTGAAATGTTAATTTTGGCCAAAAAGGTGCATCTCTTCCTTAGAGAATGGAATAAAGTGAGAAAGGGGAAGAATAATAAGGTTTAGAGTTGGGAGAAACCATAATAATCATGTAATCTAATCCTCATGTCTTATATAAGATGATACGGGGACACAGAGAGTTAAAGGGATTTGTCCAAATCCCACAGTCAGTAAAGGCCAGGGGTGGGATCTCCTCCTGCAGTCCAGTGCTCTTTCCACTATCCCCCACCACCTCTTATTCCCCTTTCACCCTCCGTTCTCATAAACAGGCCAACCAGTTCTGTTTGTTCAAACTGGCCTCTGTAACTGAGGGCTGGTGGTTCTGGCGGCCCTGACGTCTGGGGGAAGCCACAGGAGGAGAAGAGATGGAGGGTGAGTCCCTGCTTCTTCCCTGGAGTTGTAAAGAAAGGGAGTCTTCATCATGGTGGCCTAGAGAAACCCACCTTCCTGCTCTGCCCGCTGACCTGTCTGCTGAGGGAAGATGAGAAGCATTTTCTTCAAGATTCTCACGTAGGTGTGGTCACCACACCAGGGGCCTTCTCTTGCTAAATTTCTAAGTCAATATTTTCCCTTTGGTCACTGAGGAAATGTTGCAAATGTTGAAACAAAAATGAAAATTCATACCAGAAATAAGGCTCGTTTGGGAATGGTTAGAAACTGGTGCTCATCTAGCCCTGAAGCCCTGTATTGCCATAAGCCCCTGCCCTTGGTTTTATTTTTTGAAACTAAACCCATGTCACAACGGGTCTGCCCTGAGAAGGAGGCTCTTAAACCTTTGTGTTGCAGGGAAATCTCAATCTGCAACCTTCCCTTCCCCCAACTCCAGCCAAAGGAAATAGAGCAACTTGTTTCTCTTAAAATACATTTCTTCAATGTTAGGATCAATAAGGCAGTTTACTTAAAAGGATCCAGATGATTTCATCCTTGTAATTACAAGTTTGACTTTTTCAAACTCAAAGAGGCTTCTTTGTCATGCTCTGAGATTGCACTTTGTCTATGTCTGAGCCAAAGGGAAGGAGGAGACACTGTGGCTATGGTGGGGTGGACCGGGCTCTGGCCTGAGAGGCAGCAGACCTGGGTTCTAGTCCTGGCTTAGCTACTTTTGTGCAAAGAGTCTGTGACTCTAGTCTGCCCCCTTGTAGAATGGGAGAAGGGGGGGCAGTAGACAAGGTAGTCTAGGGGATAGAGGGCCAGATTAGGAGCCAAAAAGAAAAGTTCAGAGAATCCCTTAAGACCTGTAGTGAAACTGAGCAAGTCACTACTTAATCCCCATGGGGAAAATACACATTCATCCCAGGATTTTCAAGAGAACCAAAAGAGATAATAATTGTAAAGTGCCTGGCACACGGTAGGTGCTATATAAATACTAGCTAATGTGTTGTTATTATTAGTATCATCATTCTTCCACTGCTCAGAGGCTTCAGTGAGATAGCCTCTGTAAAATGCTTTGCAAACCTTAAAACCAAGCCCCAGATAAATGGTAGCTCCATCCTTGGAATTCCCAGGAGCGATCCTGGTCCTTGTCCTAGTGTTCCTTTCTGCTCTGATGTTTAGAGCCTGTGAATTGTGTCATCCTTTCTCCCTGCTCCCCACAGCATCAGCTGGTGCCCTTGTTGTGGTTTTTATTGATAAAATCGCGCCTCGAGGCAGGGAGGGAAGGGCCTGTCTGTGCCGGCCTTCCCCTAGTGTGGGAACGGATTCTTTTGAGAAGAAAAGTGTCCCAGGCCATATCTGTGGCCTCCACACCGCATGCTCTGGACCAGGAGAGGACTTCCCTGGAACATTTCACCCGTTACTTCTGCTTAATCCTTCCACCCGTCCCTCGGGGTCAGTGCTCCTTCCAGCAGGCCTTATTCTTTCTTCTTCTGAGATACTCTAGCCCCTGTATGTTCAGACTTTCAGAAGTGTCTGACTCTCTGTGACCCTGTGGGCCACAGCAGCCAGCACTGCCCATGGAGTTTTCTTGGCAAAGATATTGGAGTGATTTGCCATTTCCTTCTCCAGTGATCAAGACAATCAGAGGTTAAGTGACTTGCCTGCTCACGCAACTATTGTTTGAAGTCATATTTGAATTCAGGTCTTCTTCCTAACCACTGAGGCACCTGGCTGCCTTTACTCTTGTCCATGTCCTCCCATAAATCTTCCATAAGGGGTCTACACTATGCACTCCACACAGTGCCCAGAACATAGTAAGTGCTTAATAAGTGCTTGTTTCCATCATCCCTCCTTCTTTTCCCTCCTTCTGTCTTCTCTGGATATTACTAATACCAGTGGGGCAGGTTGTTTATCTGTTAACCCTCTCTTACCACATGGCTTCCCTTGCTTAAATATCAGCTAAAAAAATAATTGGAAGAATTATTAAGCTTTTAAGGAAATAGCTTTTGTTATTTCTTAATTAGTTATTTCTTCCTCTGTAAAATGAGACAGTTGGTTGGGGGGGGGGTATGTTAGAGAGCCCTGGAGTTGGAATCACAGGAACTGGATTTGGATCCTGAAAGGTTGAGCCTTGGTAGGTTAACTCCCTGGTCTGATGTCCTGGCTTTCATAGCCACGGTGGTAAAAAACAGAGATTACAGCCATGTTGTATCATAGCTTAAAGACGTTAAACAAGAAGTCCAACACTGTCTCCATGAATGTGAGAATGCTATGCAAAGCTTCTTAAAATGTGGGCCCTGACTCCACATGGGGTCACATAACTGAATGTGAGGGCTGTAAATTGTGATTTATTATCAGTAAATGTTTGGTTTGTATGCCTATTTTATATAACTATGTACCCAGGATCATGTAAAAATTTGGGGGGCAAAAAGGGATCATGAGTGGAAAAAGTTTAGGCAGATCTGTCTGCTAGGGAAGGTATTAGAAAAGGTCTTTCTGGAAGGAAACTGTCTTTGCCTCAGGAATTTTCCTCCTGGCAACTTTTACTCATTCCTAGTTTTACCTTCTGCAATCAGACAGCATTAAGTCTAATCCTTATAATTAAGATCTTTAATGGAACTGAAATTTGCCTACAGAAGTTAGATCCACTAGCCATCAGCAGCTTTTATACCTGGCCTCTGATAAAAAGACTAGAATCATAAAGATAATAAGAATGTCAGAGCTGGAAGGGAGCCTTGAACAAGGAACATGAAGACCAGTGATCTTTGGAACACAGAATGTCATTTCTAGTGTAATCCCTGTCCTAAAGCTTATTGGAATGGGACTCTCTCCTCACTGGTGGAAATGCACTAGAATCTTAGAACACTGAAATTATACAATAGAATCTTAGAATTTTTAAATTTTACACTAAAATCTGAGAACACTAAAATTATACAATGGAATCTTAGAACACAGGAATCTCAGAAATATAACGAGATCTTAGAACACAGAATATTAGAGTTCCGAGGGACCTTAGGGAATTACCTAGTTTAATTTCCTCATTTTACAGAGCGTGTACCAGAAGCTGTTTCCCCAAAAGGTCAGAATCCTTTCCAGATCAAACAATTTAAAAATATTTAAGCAGAAAGTGTAAGAAGATTTAAAGACAGAGATATAAAGTGGTTTCACCACAACACCTCATTAGTCTGGGTCAGGTTCAGGTCAGGTCTAAGGTAATCCTAGATCATGTCTAGGTCAGGTCTAGATGAGGATGAGAGAAAGCTTGCTTTTTTTTTTTTTTTTTTTTTTTTTTTTTTAATAGAGCTGGTGTGGGAACATGCTGCTTCTTGCCTGAAAACACTGTTGTGCCAGATGAAGGGTTCTATCAATCTCTCTGCCTTTGTCTTTGAGGGAGAGGTAGGGCAGGTGAGATGGCCTTGGGCCGATAGTGTTCCCTTCTTGTTTATCAAGCAATCCCAGAGAGTGTTGGGCCCAGAAAAGACAGAAAACTGATGGAAACACTAATCCTAGGCCTGGCTGGGCCCAAAGTCAGGCCTGGAGATCTTAAAGAACACTTGCAAAGGAAATCAGAGGAAGAAATGGGGCTGGAATGTCACTAGCAGGGAGGGGAGAGAAAAACAGGTCAATGAAACTGAGTTTGGGTTGGGAACAGAAAGGAAATGAGAGGAAAGCGTTGAATTATTCATCCTCCCTTATCGATCCATTGATTTCTATGTGCAGGTCTTGTATATTCCCCTTGTAATGCTGAAAGTGAAGAGGTCTAAATGTTTTTGAGGATTCAAGGAGACAGGAATGAGTTGAGAGAGTGAGAGATACAGCAAGAGACAGTGGGACAGAAAGAGAGAGAGACAGAGATAGAAAGAGAGACAGAGAGACAAACTGAGAGAGACAAAAAGAGAGATTCAGAGAGAGAGACAGAAACAGAGACAGACAGAGACAGACAGAGAAAGGCAGTTTGGTTCCATGAAAAGACTTAAGAAAGCTGGACCTGGAAGCAGTTCCAGTCCTAGTTCCAAATGAATGGCATGAGTTTGAATAAATACCATGTACTCTCTGTGGTTCAGTCTTCTCCCCTGCAAAATGAAAAGATCTGGTCTTGATTTCCAATGGTAAATTCCCTGATTAGTTGCCAAGACCCCCTTTGTGTGGTCTTTCTTCCCTCTGCATTATGTCCTGAATACTTTAGTTATAGCCAGTGCTTTCTCCCATTGCCTCCTTTCTCGATCAAACATGTTTTTAGAAAGAGCTCTGCTTTCTCATTATTTTTTCTTCTACGGTGTCCAGTTCATGGCACCTACTTTAGGACTTAGAAGCTCTCACAAAATCATTAGACCAACCAGTGACTGTTTTGTTATAGGATGGCATCAGGTCCAGTTGAGACACCAGGGCCTGAGGTATGGGAGAGGAGAAGCTAGAAAAGAGGGGTTCAGGGAAAAGGATGCCATTTTTGGTGGGTTTTGTGTTGATTTTGTTTGTTTGTTTTTTTGGCTAGGGGTAGAGTGAAGGAAGTTAAGGGAGAGGGGAAGAGGTTACCAGGTCTCAGTTGTTATTATCTTCAGGAAGCAGGGGACAAAAAGATGGCTCCATCCTTGGGCTTGGTACATCTGAGTCATGCTGAGCTCTCCCTAAGCTCTGGGCAGAATAAGAGCAGGTTGTAAGCAGGGCAGTAGCTGTCACCTCCAAAATCTGGGAATACCCTGAATTCAGGCAGGGAAAGGTACAACTCTTAAGTGAAGTGACTGAAATAGGTCCCTCAGGATCCTAGAGGAGGCCTAATGAGGATAGAGCCCCACTTAGATATGCCTAATTGATTCTCATTTCCAATGTCAGCAGAAGGGGAATACCAAGGAGTGACCTGCCAGGTCTCTGCTATACTAAACATGAAAGGTTCTAGGCACAGAATATTCCTTAGGATCCTTAGGCAGGAAATGATGGAGTCTAGAACAGAGGGAGCCCTTCTCAAAGGAGGGAGGCTCAAGAAACTAGACACTTTACCTGTGGAGCAGGTAGAGGGAGGCTCAAGAAACTAGACACTTTACCTGTGGAGCAGGTAGAGGAGGACTCCTTGGGGTGGAGAAGGCTTCCTGGGCTCTTGAAACAACATCACACTGGCAGCTGCTTCCATTCCATTCCTGGGCAGAACACAGAATATTAGAGCTGGAAGGCCCCTGAGAACACAGAATGTTATAATGTAGGACATTGAGTGTTAGACCTGGAAGTGCCCCTAAAGCATAGAATGAATGACAGAACTAGAAGAAACTTTAAAACAAAGCCAGTTAAAGGTAGAAAGGGACTTGGAAGATAGACGTTCAGAAATGGTAGAAACCTTTGCCATGCAATTCAACTCTTTTTTTTTTTTTTTTTTTTTTCCAAGAGGGAGAAAAAAAGTCCTGGAGTTGGAACAGTGACATGTTCCAGGTGTCACAGCTAATTAGTCCTTGGAATTGGGATTAGGAAAAAAGAGCCTGAAGGGAAATAGATAAATGAGATACCTGGGAAAAACCCTTTTCCAACATCTTTGCAAATGATAGAGTGGTTCATTACAAAAGCTTGGGGTCCCTGGTCTATAAAACAAATCTTTTGCTCTAGCATTTAGATTTTACCCACCTTTTCTTCCCCTCTTTCCTTTCTGGTAGCATGTACTTCAACCAAACTGGATTACTCATCATTCCCTATCCTGTCTTTTCCTTCACTTCTATTTATTCAAATCCTGCCTCCTCACCCCATTCATTAATGACCATCTCAGGTGCCACTTCTTCCCTGCCAGTTTCCTGCCACCCCCACATGCCAGGCAGAGTCTTTCCTACATCTTGGCTCTTCCCTCTTCTAGGAGCTAATATATATATTATAGTTACTTCTGTTCTTGTTTTACCCCTGTCTAATAGATTGTGGGTATCACGAAAGGGAAGATTCCTTTTATTAATCTTTATGCCCCCAGTCCCTGGTTTATATGCCCTTGATATACCAATTGCACTAAAATATGGTACCCAGACTTCAACCCAGTATGCCAGGTGTAGAATGGCCAGTGAAAAGCATTGTTTTCTGGCTCAGACATTAGTCTACTATGGCAGCTGCCCCTGGCCTCGGGGGAGGGGGTCTGTAGCCTTGTCACTGATTCCCAGAGCTATTTAGACTCTCTGGCTCCTTCTGATTTATTTGCTGTAGAAAAGGTTGGGTTCCAATTGAGATCTGCAGATGGATGGCTCCTACGAGGTGGGGTTGGGTAGGGTCAGGGGCTGTCTGCTTGGGATTATATATGATAGCCATCCCACCAGTGTAGTTTCCAAATAGCATCATTAATATATAGAATCATAGGAACGTTTGTTCTATCAGGGGCCTTAGAACAGAGTGCATCAGAGCTGGAAAGTTTCTTAGTAAATACGGAATATTAGAACTGAAAGGGACTCACTTAGATCCCAATTCTATCCTTTTAAAAGTGGGGAAACATCCCCAAAGAAAGCAATGACTTTTCTAAAGTCACACAGTAAGTGGTTGAGCCAGGACCAAACTCTGGTTGTCTTTCTATACTTAGACATTACATTTTACTTTAAGGTGATGAAGCCCTGTTGGAATGTTGTCTGACGTCACCCATTTTAACATTGTTCCTAAGTAATGAACAGCCACCTGTAACGTCTTCTTGCCTAAGTGTTTCCTGGGAGGAGCTTGTCTGTGTGGTTAAAAATAAATGTACCATTAGAAATAAACACTCCACTCTATACCTTTTTAGTGTTTATTTATTTCATCCTTTTCTCAAGGGTTTTTTTTAATGGGCATTATTGCATTTGAAGGTTACAATAATTCTGAGAAATGGTCAAGATAAAGAATTATTTTCCCAGTTTTCCAAGTATGGGACAATAAGTCTCTTTCTCTGTTAAAAAAATTAAAAAAAAAAAAAAAAAAGGAGAGCCTTAGACTAGATGATCTCAAAGGTTCCTTGAAGCTGGGCTTCCTATAATCCTATGACTCTATGATCCTCCCCTTCTGCTGCCACCAGTTTCTCTCTGCCAGGCAGCAGTGAGATGCTCAGGAGCTCCCCTCATTAGATGGAGCCATGAATCAGCCAGCGACTGGAGCTGTCAGCCTCCTGACCCACCCCAACCCATTCCCCCAGGAGGCATTCATCCCTTCCCCCCTCCAGGCTTTTTGATGAATTTTTCTGCCACATTTGCTAATTTCCTGAAACACTTTTCTTCTACCTCAGGGCTACTTGACTCTGCAGTGAATTGTAATGGCCTTCCTGCTTCACTCCATCCATTTCCACCCTCCCAACCTCCTTGAAGGTGGTGATGTAACCTCAGATACAGACCTTGCCCAGGGTCCAGTTGATATGGCCTTGTTCCAGCCTCAGGGGTAAGGACGGGATGTAAAAGGGTTATGTTATTGGATCCAGTGTTTGGGGACTGGAAGTAGGGTGTGTGTGTGTGTGTGTGTTTCCCTGCTCCATCAGTATCCTGATGTTCTCATTTACAAATCAGGTTTACCAGACTCCCCCTTTCTGGGCTGTAAGGGGCTGTTTGCCTTTGTATTTAACCCCTTCCTTTCCCACGGGATCTGGAAGACCGGCTGTCTTCTAAAATGTTTCTTTCTCTTCCTCCCCAAGTCTCTCACCATTCAGGGAGTTGGTCTCTATTCCTTTGATTAGCTTCTCTTATGGGAATACCCTTCCAGAGTTAGAAAATCCCTCTCCCAGATGTTCTGAAGGACTTTGTCTCTCTCCTTTGCCCATATTGGTTTCTATCTTGTATCACATTTTGCACGTCATACATAGAATTTAGAGCTAGCTTCAGAAGTTCGTCAGTTCTGATCATCTCATTTTCTCAGGTCAGGAGGTAGCAAGGGTCCTACAAGCAGTAACTCCCAGCTGAGGTTTGGTCCTCCGACTTCAATGTTCTTTCTACTACCCCAATTGTTGTTTGTCCTTTGTTGTTTGTTGTTGTTGACTTGCTCAAGAATGGAATTGAAGCGAGATGGAGTTCCAGAGTCTTCAGCTTCACTCTTTCCTCCAATCATTGAAATTCAGTGTCAGGATAAAAGTCAAAATGTCCAGCGATGGCCTGGGATGTGGTGAATAACCTTGTAGTCTCGGATGCCCCATCAAGCTCTGAGCTTTCCATAGCACGTGGTTCAGTTGCCTCTACGGCTGTTGGAGCAAATTGTTCTTCTCCATCCATTCTGCTGGGGAAAGTCATCATGTGTCGGAGATAGATACTCCTGGAACTCATAGACAGGCTTGATGCCCATTGATTACCCTCCACCTGGTTCAGCTCATCTGCTGAGATGGTTTTTAACGGATTGCGGCTGCTACTTGGAGCCACAGGTGAGAGCTGAATGGCAGGTAGATGCCAAAGGTGGATGAGCATCTCTGAGAAGGGCTTGGCAAGTCCTCACAACAGAGGTGTTAGTCTCCCTTAAATACCCCACACATCTCATTACCCCATTTAAAGATAAGGAAACTGAAGCCCAGAGAGATCATGATGTGATAAATCCCATGTGTTGTGATACTAAGACCTGGAGTCTTTCTTCTATATTCCTAGTTGTCTTATATTAGAGAGAGGAGGAATCCAAGAAGATAGGAGCATGGGAAGAGTCTTTTGAATGGGAGGGAGAAGAGAGTTTCTCTTTCATGGAAGGAGAATCCTAAAACAGGGATTTTAGAGAAGGTCCATCTGAATGGAGCATCTTTGGAGCTTCCCACATTAGAGCAAGAAGGGATCTTACTTATTTATTTTAAAACTTTTATTTTCAAAATATATGCATAGATAACTTTAAAAATTTGCAAAACCTTGTATTCCAAAAATTTTTTTTCTCCTTCCCTTTCCTACCACCTCTCCCAAATCCAATATATGTTAAACACTCGAAATTCTTCTGTACATATTTCCATAATTACCATGCTGCACAAGAAAAATCAGATCAAAAAGGGGGAAAATGGTAAGGAAAAAAGCAAGCAAACAACAGCAAAAAGATGAAAATATTATTTTGTGTTACACACTCATTTCCCACAGTCCTTACAAGACCATTGGAACTGGCCTGAATCATCTCATTGTTAAAAAGAGCTACATCCATCAGGTTTGATCATGACATAATTTTGTTGCTGTGTATAATGTTCTCTTGGTTCTATTAATTTCACTTAGCATCAGTTCATGTAAGTCTCTCCAGGCCTCTCTGAAATCATAAGTCATTTCTTATAGAACAATAATATTCCATAACATTCATATGCCATAATTTATTCAGC
Organism: Sminthopsis crassicaudata; assembly: GCF_048593235.1. Taxonomy (NCBI): domain Eukaryota; kingdom Metazoa; phylum Chordata; class Mammalia; order Dasyuromorphia; family Dasyuridae; genus Sminthopsis; species Sminthopsis crassicaudata. Next base: position 60,197,109 of record NC_133618.1, read on the forward strand.
CACTCCCCAACTGATGGACATCCACTCAGTTTCTAGATCTTTGTCACTAGAAAAAGGGCTGCTACACACAATTTTGCACACATGGATCCTTTTCCTTCTTTTATGATCTCTTTAGTTAGTATACAGACCCAGTAGAGACACTGTTGGATCAAAGAGTAAGCAGCCAAAAAAGGATCTTGAAAGACTTTCTCATCTTATTCTCATCGTGGGGAATGCGAATCTCAGAAGTAGAAGGGGACTTATTCAAAGTGACATAGCAAATAGCAAAGCTAAAAGTGGACCTCCCATCTCCTGACTTCCACTCTAGGGTAGTCTCCGATTTTTCTCCCTATTAAATTATAAGTGACTTGAGGCCAGTGATTAGGTCAGACTAATATTCCATTTGTCATCTTTTTATCTTCAGGGCCTGGCACATCACTACATACTTAACAAATGTTGAATTAAATTGAATTGAATCAAATCTTAGTGTTGGAAGAATCTCAGAGAACAGCTAAACTAAGAAAGAGTGCTTAGATAGGATGATGAATTACAGAAGAATCGAGACCACACAGCATTTCAGGGATAATTTCCACTGTATTAGGAGAATTTTGATGGGGATGCATTTGTCATCCAAAACTGTAATTTGAAATTTGCCACTCAAGAAATTGCTGTGCAGATCGTGAAGGATTTCCCTCTACAGTTCCTTTGCCACAATCATCCAGCATCTGTCTCCCTTCCCTCTGTATTCCTATATAGATCCTAGGACTTTAATGTTTGGAAAAAGAACAAGAAGAAACAGTAGCAGCAGCAGCTAACAGCAGCAATAACACTTCATTATCTCTAATCTTTACAATGTCTCTGGGATTTCGGTGCTATTATTATTCTCATTTTACAGATGAAGTAACGAGCCTAGGAGAAATCAAGTGATCTGCCCAAGCTACACGGTTAGAAAGTCTGAGGCAGAATTTGAATTCAGATCTTTATTCCAGGGCTGATATCTGTCCACTGCACCATCTAGTGGCCCCACCTAGGATATCATACTGCATTTCCTCAACCTGGTTTACTAAATTTTGGATGTATTTATTACATGTTTCCCTAATAGAAATTAAGCTCTTTGCTCTCTCTCTTTCTCTCTCTCTGTTTCTTCCTTCCTTCCTTCCTTCCTTCCTTCCTTCCTTCCTTCCTTCCTTCCTTCCTTCCTTCCTTCCTTCCTTCCTTCCTTCCTTCCTTCCTTCCTTCCTTCCTTCCTTCCTTCCTTCCTTCCTTTCTTCCTTCCTTCCTTCCTTTCTCTCTTTCTTTCTCTCTCTTTCTTTCTTTCTTTCTCTCTCTCTCTCTCTTTCTCTCTTTCTTTCTCTCTTTCTTTCTTTCTTTCTTTCTTTCTTTCTTTCTTTCTTTCTTTCTTCTCTCTCTCTCTCTTTCTTTCTTTCTTTCTTTTTTTCTTTCTTTCTTTCTTTCTTTCTTTCTTTCTTTCTTTCTTTCTTTCTTTCTTTCTTTCTTTCTTTCTTTCTTTCTTTCTTTCTTTCTTTCTTTCTTTCTTTCTTTCTTTCTTTCTTTCTTTCTTTCTTTCTTTCTTTCTTTCTTTCTTTCTTTCTTTCTTTCTTTCTTTCTTTCTTTCTTTCTTTCTTTCTTTCTTTCTTTCTTTTTCTTTCTCTCTCCCTCCCTCCCTCTATTTCTTCCTCCCTCCCTCTCTCTCTCTTTTCTTTCTTTTTCTCTTTCTTTGTTTCTCATAAATGCTTTATACTTAGTAGGTGCCTATTAAGTGTTTGTTGAATAACAAATATCTTCCTTAGTTCTTTTCCAATCAAATAGTGTCTGTTTTGACCCTTAGGAAGATGGGCCTCTGCTAGGTGTTTGTGGGGTCAGAGAATGTCAGAGCTGGCTGGCTATTTTAAAGGTCTGGTTTAACAGCCTGGTTTGGCAGTTGAGAGCTGAGGTGGAGAGAGGAGGAAGTGACTTCAATTCCACAAACATTTATCATGTAGTTGTTATGAAGAAAACACTGTGCTCTGATTGGAATATAAGTAAAACTGTTTTTGCTTTAAATTTACTTGCCTCCTCTAGGAGAGGGGTTGGAGGAAAGAATAAAATAGGCACTCAGAATAAGGACAGCATGATAAAACTGAGACACCTACCAATGGTGTGTATCAGGAAAGTCTCAGACACTAAAACTGGGTTGAACCTTGAAGGAAGACAAGGATCCAGAGAAGAGGTGGAATTCATTGCAGGAATGGGGGTGGGCTGCTGCTTATTTGTTCACAGAGGTGAGAAATGGCTTAATTTCTGGGGGTATAGCTAAGTACTTTGCTTTGGCTGGAATGCAGAGTTCCTAAAGAGGCATATTATGAAATGAGACTGAAAAAGTAGATGGGACTCAGTCTTAAAATTTGTATTATATCTTAGAGAGCTGCTAAAAATTTTTGAGCAGAGAAATAACATCAAAAAACCCCTCAAACTTAAAAATATGATTTTAGTAGCTATGGTGCAAGATTAGTTAGAGAGGAGAGACTGGAAGCAAGAAAATTCTTAAAGTTATCACATAGAAATCAAGGGAGTGTTCAGAAGAAGCACATCCAGGAGGAAGTTATTGATGATTCAGGATTGATTAAAAATGAATTTGTTTTTTTTGGGAGTCATCGGCATAGGAATGATATTTGAATACATGGCAGTAGATTAAGGGAAACTGAAGAAAAGACCCAAGAATACAGGAAAAATTTTAGGAGATATTCATACTAATGAATCATTGTTGCTCACTTGTGTGGCACTCTTTGTGTCCCCATGTGGAGTGCTTTGTTTTTTCCTTCTCCAGCTTATTTTATAGATGAGGAAACTGGAAGTGCCTTGCTCAGAGTCATACAGCTAACAAGTGTCTAAGGCCTGGGAAGCAAAAGGTGGACAATAATCCAACAATAGAGTCTGAGAAGGAGCCATCAGAGAGATAAGAAGTGAACCAGGAGTGTGATATAAGCTAAAGGAAGAAAGGGTGGTCAAGACAAGGAGGGTGTTTATTAGTATCAAACACTGAAGAGAGGTGCAGGAGGATGAGGATGGACAAAAGGTCTCCTATTTGGCAGGTAAGAGATGGTTTGAAAGAGCAGTTTCACTGCCTTGGTAGGGTTGGAAGTCAAATGCAAGGGAGTAAGTACGGGTGGTGAGGAAGTAGAAGCTGGGAGTGTGAACATTGCCCAGAATTTAGCTGTGAAAGTGAGGAGAGATGGAGAACAATGGTTTCATAATATGGCAAAATCAAGTCAGAGTGTTTTAAGGACGGGGGAGACTGGACTGTTTGTAGGAACAAGCCAGAAAATGAGACTGAAAATGAGAGCAAGTGAATGATCTGTGGGGTAAACTTCTGGAAGATACATGGAGTGGGCTCAAGGGCCAGGAATAGGGGTAGACATTGGCAAGGAGAACCACTTCTTCCTCTGACTTGTAAATAAAGGAGGGAAGATGGGTGAATCTGCAAAGAGGGGTTTTAAAGTGTGGAGTAACTTCAATTCAGTTCAATAAATATTTATTTTTTTCCTGGCTGTGAATCTTTTTCATAGATTTTTATTGATTTTTTTCCTTTTTACATTACTTATATTTCCCTTCTTCTCCCTCCTTCTACCCCAAGAGAATCATGCCTTTAATAAAGACTTTTTTTGAGGGGAGAAAAAAAAACTAGAAAGAAAAGAATTTTTTTTAATTAACAAAAACCTGTCATGACACTAGAAAAAGTCTAATGTTAAATGTCTATGCAATGTTTCTAATCCAGAAATCCTGACTTCTAAAAAAAGAGTAGGGGAAGGTGTCTTTTCATATCTCTTATTTGAAATTGAACTTTTCCTGGGGGGGGGACATTGATGGTTTATAGGTTTTTATTTGTTTGGGTGGGGAGTTGTTTTTTTTATTTTTTTTTTTCTCTTATAAATCATTGCTTTTGTGAATATTTGTGTTTCTAGTCACTATCTTTCTTAGTGGTCAAATATAAAAATGAAGCCTTTGGATCAAAGTGCAACTTTTCTAGCTTTTATTGTATAATACCATTCTGTCTTTCAAAAGAGCCTGATCAATTCACAACTAAAGATGCTTTTTGCATAACAACGATTCCCAAGATTTTAAATCTTGAACCAAACTTTGGCACTCTCACCCTTTCTCCTTTCTAACCCATTTTCCTCTGGCTTCTTCTTGTGCTTTGCTTTCTTCATACTCAAATTCCCCTAACTGCCACAACTTGTTTGATCCAATAATCCTTGTGGTTTATCTTTAATTAAACCAGCTCTGAGATGCTTCTTTCTCCCCCATGAATTCCCAGCATCTTGAACCCACCTGGCACCAAGGCTCCGTCTTGTCTCTCCCACCTTCACCTTGATTTGTCTCAGGGTGTCTAGGCAAGCCTAGAGATCACCCTTTTTTATTCTTGGCTCAAAACCCCTTCCTGACTTAGGGACTGGGTGTCTTAAGTCTGGGGCCTTCCTTGCTCCCAGACCTCTTTTCCCTGATCCTGCCTCTCTTTACCTTTTTCAGTTTCTCTCTCTCTCCCCATCTCTTTTTACTCAGTCTTCTTTCTTTTTTCTCTGTCTTTGTTCACTTTTTCCCAAGTGTTTCCCTTCCACCCATTTCAGAGAGCTTTTCCATCCTTTTCTTGTTGAAAAGAATAGATTGAAAATACTAGTGGGTTAAATAAGATAAATACAACATGTTCCAAAAGTTTGGGGGAAGTTTTAAGCTACTAAAGAATAGTACTTTGTTAAGTACTTACAGAACTTTGTAAATCTTTTTATTTATTTATTTATAATTTTTTTTGACAGTATATATGCATGAGTAATTTTTTTTTAAATAACATTATCCCTTGTATTCATTTTTCCTAATTATCCCCCCTCCCTCTATCCCTCCCCCCGATGACAGGCAATCCCATACATTTTACATGTGTTACAATATAACCTAGATACAATATATGTGTGTAAATCCCATTTTCTTGTTGCACGTTAAGTATTAGATTCCGAAGGTATAAGTAACCTGGGTAGATAGACAGTAGTGCTAACAATTTACATTCACTTCCCAGTGTTCCTTCTTTGGGTGTAGTTGTTTCTGTCCATCATTGATCAACTGGAAGTGAGTTGGCTTTTCTTTATGTTGAAGATTTCCACTTCCATCAGAATACATCTTCATACAGCATTGAAGTGTACAGCAATCTTCTGGTTCTGCTCATTTCACTCAGCATCAATTGATTTAAGTCTCTCCAAGCCTCTCTGTATTCCTCCTGCTGGTCATTTCTTACAGAGCAATAATATTCCATAACCTTCATATACATAACCCAACCATTCTCCAATTGATGGGCATCCATTCATCTTCCAGTTTCTAGCTACAACAAAAAGAGCTGCCACAAACATTTTGGCACATACAGGTCCCTTTCCCCTCCTCAGTATTTCTTTGGGATATAAGCCCAATAGCAGCAATGCTGGATCAAAGGGTATGCACATTTTGATAACTTTTTGGGCATAGTTCCAAATTGCTCTCCAGAATGGCTGGATCCATTCACAACTCCACCAACAATGTATCAGTGTCCCAGTTTTCCCACAACCCCTCCAACATTCATCATTATTTGTTCCTGTCATCTTGGCCAATCTGACAGGTGTGTAGTGGTATCTCAGAGTTGTCTTAATTTGCATTTCTCTGATCAGTAGCACTTTGTAAATCTTAAAATACAATATAGATATCAACTATTATTATTAAAGTGGGAATGTACCTTTTCTCCTTCCCCATGAAGAGAGGAGTTACTGAGCAAAATCATAACACATTTATTTAGTGCTTTAAGCTTTGTGAATCTCTGGTCCAGTGACTACACTATGAGGCCAGGATGCAAGGATTACTTTCCCTGAAACATGTTTATTTAGATAAAGTGTCTGATTTTCAGTTAACTAGTCCCTTCTCAACTGACTAATCTTCAAGCTGATCTCTGCTGGGTGTTCCAGGCTCTTCACAATTTGGTGTTACCTTTCCTCACCCTATCTCATTAGAGAGACACAGAAGTTTTAAAATTTTTTCCTGGACAAAATATATTAACAAATATGTTCAGATTTGTTAATGTATTTTGTCCAGGGAAAAGTAATTATCTTTAAAAATATCTATAAAATTTTTTAATATATAAAGATACATATCTATACATAAAAGTCAGAAATGCTGGCTAAGTAGATAAAGAATGATGGCCTTGTCTTCCAAGCTTAATTTTGATCTTGGCTCAAATATATTTGCATATTAAGTCCAAAAGGATCTTGGGAAAATGAGGCAATTGCTTAGAAAAGTCTGTGATCCTGGCATAGATACAAGGATTGAAAACAAAGGATTTAGTCTTAGCCTGTGAATATTCTTCTTGACTTTTGTTAACTGGGTGTGGCTGTTGTGATTTAAGAGATGTCGGGTTTACCTAAGTCAGAAAGAGCTTCTGGCCCTTAAAGACCAGCAGCTTGGAAAAAAGATGTCCTGCAATTAGCCCTGAAGAGAAGAAAGCCAGAGGGAAACATTTCCAAAGTAGACCATATGCCTAGAAGTTACCATGAGATTCTCTGACACCAGCTGAGTAAAATCTAGTAATCTGCGCCAGTGCTCATGAGGTAGAGATGAGATCTGGTGAGAGCAAAAAGATGGCACAAATAAATGGTCCTTCAGAGTTGGAGGCTGAAATACCTATTTATAGGTATTCCACATGTGTTCCCCATATGTGAATCCCTTATAAGTGCTCACGTGGGTACCCACCCTCTCCATGAACAGCCCGTGTATTGGTGGGAGAGTGTGCCTCAGGGAATGTTTCATTCTAGCTTTTCTCACTCTGCTATCTCATTAACTAATTGTGTTCTCTGGCTGAATAGAAGTCATAAGTAGGGACCAAGGAGATACGGTTTTGAATGGATTCAGATCCTGGCACTTTCTAAAACTTGGTGGTTATACCGGGGGTCCCATGTATGAGAGGTACTCCATACACTTTGACCTAAACTCTCTTTTCCTTCAGTTTTCGTGTTTTTGTTATTTTCAGTGCCTGGAATGCCCCATTGTTCACTTCTTCATCTCTTGAATTCCTACTCATCCTTTAAACCCAACTTCAATATGACCTCCTCTGGAAAACCTTCCTAGCTTTGTTTCTGTTGATCACTTTCACCCTGGTTGCTGCTCTTTGTTAGTACTTCTGTGGAAGTTATAATGGAATTATAACATTTTATTTTGTTTTTTGAAACAGTTCACCCCTTCTCAGTCAGTCTGGAAGCCCCTCCCCTGCTTCAAAGTGGAGAGGGCTTACCATTTTGGGGCCAGATAGTACAGAAACCAGATTGACTTAACCGACTGCAGCTCAGAACTCTAGAGCTCCAGTAATGTACTAGTGTTAGCCTCCACAGGGGATTCCAGCCATACAACACTTGACTGGTGTACATGCGTAGCTCTCTAATTTATCATCTGTATAATTTATAGTACATATAATCTGGGTCCTTTCAACATGGGTGCCTGAAAGCTGCAACTAGATTCAATACACACACACACACACACACACACACGCACACACACACACACACACACACACACACACACGCACAGTTAGAACAGAACAGCAAACTAAATATTAGTCAGAATTTCCCAGATACAGAAAACTACTGTCCCCAGACTCATGCTGTGCTCCACAGTGCTGCTAATACTGGGCTGCCTTCTTGGGCGATGACCACATTTAATATGTTGAGAGCAGCAGGATGCTGATACAGCAAGGAAAACTGAGTAGGACCAGTCAGACAGGAGGAAAAATCCCAAAGAGGAATGACATTCCACCAGTGAAGGAAAGCCACTAAATTATAGTTGCTGGTAGGATTTTTCCTACAGAAAATTTATTAGTTTTATGTGTGTGTGTGTGTGTGTGTGTGTGTGTGTGTGATTTAATTTATAGCTACAGGATTACCGTCTAACCATACCTCTGCTATCTTTGTGAAGCTGATTTTTTTAACCTAGTTGTAAAACTTTACATTTAAAAGGATTGCATTTCATTTAATTAGCCTTAGCTTGATGCTCTAGACTCTGGGTGGGCAATGTCTGTGGGCTGTGTAAGGCCGGCAAAATCATTTGGTCTGGCCCTAATAAAGCAATCTCAGGAAATGATGAACCGAAAGCTAGGTACCACAACCCCTCCTGCTTGAGTTTTTAGGTTGACAATTTTTTGTGGCCCGAGAATGACCTTATAAATATCCAAAGGACCCTTGGCAGAAAAAAGGTTGTCCAGTAGATTACTTGTTTCTCCTAGTTTTGGGTTATTTGAAAATGGTGATGGCATCTATATTGTTATCTGAATTATTTGTTAGAAATTTAAACAGCGCTCCATCGGGCCACTCCATTGATTCTTCTTTTCAAGTATTTTACACATTGTTATGTGGATGAAGGATTGGATTTATTTTGTTTCCACTCAAAGGGCAGAAATTAGGGGCAAAAGGTGGAAATTGTGGAAATCAAATTTAGTTTTAATGATGGGTTAGATTAGATAGGGGCTCTCAAACTACGACCCGCGGGCCAGCCCCGCTGAGGACCTTTATGCTGCCTGCCGGGTTATGGCAAATGGGCTGAGGGACGGAGACAGAGTGTGAGCTTTTGTTTTTACTATAGTCTGGCCTTTCAACAGTCTGAGGGACAGTGAACTCGCCCCCTATTTAAAAAGTTTGAGGACCACTGGGTTAGAAGTTAAGAAACATGGTTTTACAATCTGAGGCTGGCTAGATAGAGTGGGCTATACCATCTAGAGATGGCTCATCTTTAAGGTGGAAGTGCCAATAAATAGATTAATGGCCTTTAGTCTCCTAGTTGGGAGAGTCTAAGGGGATGCAAGGTAATGAATGGAGGCTTTGATAGGAGGTGGGAGTTAAGCTATGCTTTGAAGGAACCTAGAGGTTTTATGAGGTGGTGGAGGTAAGAAAGAAGTCTAGTTGTGGGACATAACCCGGCACTGAAGGTGAAAGCTGGAATACCCTGTGTGGTCAGTAGTTAGAGGGACAAAGTGATTGTCGAGCATGCTCCTAGTGGGGGGCTGGCCAGTGAGAACCCAGGCTCCAGGGCATTTTTAGGTTTTCCCCTCCTGCACTGCAGATGCTACTGTCCTGTGGGCAGCTGGTGATGAGGGCGTGGGAACAGTGGAAAGAGAGCTGCGCTTGCAACCCCCAGGACTGCAACTGGGGTGGCCATGGATGTGTCCTTGAGCCTCTTCAACTTCAGCATCGATAACATGGAGGGTAGAACTTATTCCACAGGCTGCTGTAAGGTTACCACAAGAGAGTGTGTGCAAACATTGAAGCACTGTGCAGATGTCTGCTTTTACTGCTACTGCTGCTGCTGTCACTACTACTACTACTAATTACTACAACTGTTTTACTACTTCTACTACTACCTACTGCTGTTACTACTATTACTATTTTACTACTGTTACTACTACCTAGTACTACTACTATTTTGCTACTACTACTATTATTTTACTACTATTACTATTTTACTATTGTTACTATTACTTAGTACTACTACTACTACTATTATTTTACTACTACTACAACTGTTACTACTACCTAGTACTACTACTACCACTAATACTGGTTTACTACTACTACTATCTACTACTATTACTATTTTACTACTATTACTACTCCTAGTACTACTACTACTACTACTACCACTACTACTGTTTTACCTACTGCTGTTACTACTATTACTATTTTACTACTGTTACTACTACCTAGTACTACTACTATTTTACTACTACTACTACTACCTATTACTGTTACTACTATTACTATTTTACTACTGTTACTACTACTTAGTACTACTAGTACTACTGCTGCTAGTACTGTTACTACTCCTACTAATACCACTACTACTACTGTTACTACTACCTAGTACTAGTACTATTTTACTACTATTACTACTAGTACTATTTTACTACTACTACCACTACTGTTACTATTACTATTTTACTACTACTGTTACTAATACCTAGTACTATTATTACTATTTTACTGCTACTACTACTACTACTATTTTACTATTACTACTACCTACTACCATTACTACTATTACTATTTTACTACTACTACTGTTACTACTACCTAGTATTACTACTACTACTACTGTTACTACTATTACTATTTTACTACTACTACTACTATTGTTACTACTACCTAGTACTACTATTACTATTTTACTACTACTACTACTACTACTAGTACTGCTACTACTGTTACTACAAGCTAGTACTACAATTACTATTTTACTACTACTACTATTACTCCTATTGTTACTACTACCTAGCACTATTACTACTGTTTTACTGCTACTACTTCTACTATTATTTTACTACTACTACCTACTACCATTACAATTTTACTACTGCTACTGTTACTACTACCTAGTATTACTACTACTACTACTACTATTACTACTACTGTTACTGCTATTACTATTTTACTACTACTACTATTGTTACTACTACCTAGTACTACTATTACTATTTTACTACTACTACTACTACTACTATTAGTACACTACTACTGTTGCTACTAGCTAGTACTACAATTACTATTTTACTACTACTACTACTACTATTACTACTATTGTTACTACTATCTAGCACTATTACTACTATTTTACTGCTACTACTTCTACTATTATTTTACTACTACTACTATCACTACCTACTACTACTACTGTTACTACTACCTAGTACTATTACTACTATTATTCCTAGTACTACTACTACTCCTTCCACCACTACTACTATTGCTGCCGCCGCTGATGCTGCTACTGCTACTTACTACAATTACTACAATGTGAGACTAAAGTTTAGAAGAGTGATTTGGACTAGATGTATAGACTCAGGAGCTAGTTGAATAGAGATGATAATAAGACCCATAGAAGCTGATGAAATAACTGAGAGAGCATAGAGAGAAGAGTGTCCAGAACAGTCTTGGGAGATATCTACATTTAATGTGTTGAGAGTAGCTTATTAACATAGCAAAGAAAACCAAGTAGGAACGATCACAGTTAGGAGGAAAAATCCAAGAAAAGAATGGCATGTCTATCAGGAGAGGAGAGAGTATCCAGGAGATGAAGGTAGTTGAGTGAAAGGTTCCAAGAGGTCAAGTAGAATTAATTCCTCTTTGAAAATTGCCCTTTCCAGGGTATTTTCTCATTGATATAATTTTGGAGGTCAGAAGACCCTGAGACATCATTTAGTCTACTATAATTGACTAGGAATTGTTTTTATTATGTCCCTAGAAAGTCACCATTCAGTGTCTGATTGAAGACTTTTAGTGAGGAGGAAATCCCTCTTCCCAATGTAGCTCCTTCCATTTTGTGATAATTATCATTATCAGGAAGTTTTTCCTTTTACTGAGCTCAAATATTCCTTTCTCCCTTCTACCCAAAGGTCCTAGTTTAGCCTTCTATGGCTTAGGAAAATAGCTATTCCCTTTGTTTCAGATTGAAAGCTGTTCTGATAATTCCCTTTACTTAGGTCTCTGATGATGAGCTGTCCAAAACTTTACTACAAGGGCTTGAGAAGAAAAAGACTCTGAAGTGAGAGAGAACCCACAAAATGAGAGGATGTGGGAAATTTCTAGTTGTCTCTATGATCTCAAGAAGTCTAATATAATGAAAACGTCATTTGGATCAAACAAGAAACATAAAGCTTGGCTACCATTAATGTAATGAATGACAGAACAGTTATGTTAAGGGGGATAATTAAAGCTCTGGCATCTCTACAAAACTGGAAAGCTGAGGGGCCTGAAAAGACCCTTAATAATTGGCTCAAATGTTTCACAGGGGCACATGAATTATTTCCAAGGTACTTTGCCAGCTTTAATGCCTCTTTTTCTAACAGGAGGTGTTACCAAAAGATGAAAACACCAGTGGTCTCTCCAAATATTGACCAATTACATATTTATTATGCACTTTATACCAAGAATTCACAGCTTGTATCACTTAAAAAACCTTTCTACAACACAAGAAAACAATATGTTAAACAAAAAGCGTATGCCAAAAAGTCCAGGACTATAAAGGGCAACTTATTATCAGTTTGGTAATGATTAAACAAGCTGTTCCAAGTTGCCATGATGTTTACATTGCCTCTGTCAATTATTTAAAAGCCTTTGATTAAGTTCCACACAAGTGGCTTATTCATGAACTGCAAATGTGTAAAATATACTGGATCAGTGAGAATGCTAGAGTTTTTGATGTCCATATGGAAAATTGTTCTTTAAATAAAACAGGCCACCAACAAGATAATGGCAAGAATAATTGATACAAAACATGGCATTTTCCAGGGAGGCAGTTTAAGCCCATTGTGGTTCTGCATTAGTTTAAATCCAATATTTTCTCTCCTAAAGAGAATTATGTACGTCTTTAAAATTAAAGAAGTTGAACCAAAACATCTTATTAACCACTTGATTTACACGGATGACATCAAGCCATATGTCTCAAGTCAAATCAAATTAACAAACATTTATGTGCCAGGAACTGTGCTAAATGCTGGAGATTTAAATACAAGTAAAAAAGGAAGAAAATCCTTGTTTTCTGGGGCCTCCTTCTCAATGAGAGGAAAACAAAATTTCTATGCCAAGACAAGGTGACAAAGTTCAGAGACTGAAACATGGCTAATATGGCTATTTCACAAAATGGTGATTCCAAAGGAAGCTCATTAATGGGAGAAAGGGGTTGTGAAGGAAGAAGATGAAAGTTATCAAAGCCTTGTGGCCAAGTTTGGTGAGTAAAGCATGGCCCCATCAAAAACATCAACAGTTCATCTTCATCTTTAGTGATATAAAATTATTATTTGAACTCTATGAGATTTTTAATGTGCACCAGGGGAAAATGGACTTTGAAAACTTTGAATTTGAACCCAGAGGTTACAATGAACCTGTGAATGGTAAAAACATCTACAAATTATTTGGCAACATACATCCAGCCCAAAGGAAAAAGATATGAGGAAATATATTAAGTAACTTATTGACATCTTGAATCCCAAGTGGAAGAACTGAAACTAATTAGCACTTGTGCAATACCAATATTAATGTGTATTTTTGGATAATATAAGACAGATCTGAAAAAAAAAAAAACAAAAAACACCACATAAAAATAGCAAAACACTGGGCTCATGTCAGCCTAAAACAGCTATAGAAATATGAATACTTTCTTTCCAAAAAAGAGAAAGAATAGTGAAGCATTCGAAGAATATATGATAAATAGGTCAGAATTCTACAGAAGTACTGCAACCAGCAGATATCACTTATCAAGCAATAATAAAGGCTGATATAAAAACAGGTATATAACATTGGATTTGTTGAATGTAACTAAAAGTGATTTATCTTGAGATGATTCTATAAAATGGGTAAGATACAAGAATAGAATCAAAAAGCCCTCTATGGGTAATGTCTGCATGAGCTCATATAGACAAAGAAACATTTAACAAATGACCAAGTCATGCAGATTTATTTCTGGAAATGGAGGAATCAATGGTGGTTATTCAGGACCAAGCCATTATGACTTGAATTTACAGAAAAGTTATCTTAAAAGAGATTAGATTAGGTGACTAAAGAAGATTATACGAAGAAATGGTAAAACCTTTGCAAAATTTAACTGTGGATTGCAAAAACTACCAAGGAGGAAGTGAACTTGTGTCCAGAACTGTTAGACTGTCCAGATTGATAAAGTCCCATACTACAAATATAGACCTTAAAATATCCTTAAGAATTCCATCAATAAACTACATTGGAATAGAATTATTATTGTGATAATAGAATATCAATGACAATAGATAATGAAAACATTATTGGGATAATATAATTATCACTGATAATATTGTTTTCCCTAAGTGTTGGGATGTAATGGTGATTCACAAAAATTTTAATATTTTGATATCTATTACTTATAATCTCCAGGTGATATCAAACAAAAAAAACTTTCAAAAATAAGGAGACCTGGAAGAAAAGATTAAAATCAGGTGAAAGTGGGATGGGTCCATATCATCTGCATCATCTACAAGTTATTGTACCAAAAAATATTCATTGAGTCACAGCTGAGTTTACCATGAGTTTAATCACTGATGAGTTTACTCTCCTAATACTTTTATGCAACTACAAAAAACAGCTATTTTATTATCAGATAGTGTAATACTTTATAAAACACGAAGGAATAATAATATAATTGCTTCTTACTGGACAATTTATATCCGAGCTCTATTGGACAAGATGAGTAAAATGACTTTTGATGGTGGTGAGATGATAATGATGATGATGATGTTATGGAGACTATGAAATGTGTAATAATCTAAGAATAGGGCTGAAGGGACCTTACTGGATCAGCATAAACTCAACCAACAGTACGGGGCCAAAGTAACAATGAACAAAATGAACAAATGACTAAAATATGTAAATATTATTATATAAACATAAGGGCTTATGATAATGATAGAGAATTAGATCATTATCATTACAGAAAAGTTGTCCTGAGGAGCTTGGATTTTTCTTCCTTCCTTCACTCCTTCCTAACTTACTTCTTTTCCTCCCTTCTCTCCTTTCCTCTTCCCTCTATCTCTCTTTTCCTCTCTCCCTCCTACTCTCCCACTCATCCCTCCCTTCCTTCCTTTCTTCTTCCCTGCCTTCCTCTCTTCTTCCCTTTCTTCCTCCCTCCTCTCCTTCCTCCCTCCCTCCCTCCCTCCCTCCCTCCCTCCCTCCCTCCCTCCCTCCTTCTGTCCTTCACAAAATAGCAGCCAACAAATACTCATACTAACAAAAATACTAACCTCAAAATATCTTGAGAAATGACCAAGTAAATTATACTGGTGTATTGGGAGTGTCAAAATAGACAAGAAGTATTGATTATAATACCTAAACATAACATTTAGTCATAAAATTTAAGAACATAATTTCAAGTAGATTTCACTATTCCAAATATCCATATCCTCCAAACTTTTGTGGAATGAGAAGTCCTCAAAATATAGAGACCTTGTGGAAGATGTCAATATCAGGATGGAACAAGATTATACATATCTCTGTACATGTGTATATTAAGTAAGAAATAATAATAAGAAATACAAAACAATTTCTACCTGAACTATGTTGAACAAGATGATAAAAATGAATTTTGATGATAATGATGTTAAAGAGCCAATGAAATGAATGATAATGAAACAGAGGGGATGACTTTAGATGGATATAGATATAGATTACTGGTATATATAACAGTAATTGACTTAGAAATGTTTTCAGAAACAGAAATACAGAAAACAAAGGAGATAATTTTATATATACATAAATATATAAGATAAATGCATATATAATATGTATTTTACATAGATGTTTTCAATGAGTTTACAGATGGGATGACAACAATTTGATGTAATTACAAGACAGTCATTTTATCCACTTGTACAACAGTTTGCATAACGTTAAATAAGAACAGTAAGATAATGATATATCCCAGGGACATTTCTATCTGGATACCACCAAATACAAGATGAGAATAAAAAAAATAATAATAGTTGACATTTACTTAGCATTTTGATTTGTTATCCATTATTTTATTAACACAACAGTGGCCCTAAAATTTTATGATATGATTACTACTGTCTCCACCAATGTAGATTGCAACTCATGTATTCCTTCCAATCTTGTGAAAGCCTTGTCCACATATTACTACAGGTCTTTTCCATATTCATGCTTTAGGGATGTATTCCCATAAATCCTTCAGAGAGCTACCCAGTGCTCTAACGGGTTCATCTCCTTTTCTAGTCATCCAGCCTTAGATGATTTTTCTTGGTGTAAACAAGATCATTTCATAGAGCATCCTCAAAACTGAGCTTCCTGGCTGTGGACTTACTTATAGGAGTTTGCTGTTTGCTTCTGGACATATGGTATCCAACTTGGCTGCCCTCCCTTGGAATCCTCTGTCATGACTCTGAACAAGGTTCCTTCCCTTCCCATTTTCTAATTCTTTTTGTGAGATTACAATCTCATGGAGGATAGAAACTAGCTTTTGTTGTTGTTTTTAAATTCCCCAGTACTTAGCACAACACATGGCATATAGTAGGTATTTACTAACTGTTTATTGGCTGACTTAGTGACTCATGGTAGGACACAGCAAACTCTGAATGATCACTCGATCACATCACATAAAAGAAAGAGCTTCTGGCTGGTTTTAAATCTCCCATGGGGCAAATATGTATTCTGTTTTTAAACTCCATGCAAGAGGAGGTAGGGGTAAAAAGTTTCCTCATGGAACATGGAATTAATTAAATCTAAGCTTCAGTTTGGGTTTCCTCTTCTGGATTTTTACAAAATATCTGGACACATTCAGACTTAGAGAAGCTTTGTAACTTGGAGGGATATGGAGATCCTCGATTCCATCAAGTTGTTATTCAAGGATGGCAAAAGTCTAAATCTCTGGAAAGTGAGTACTTTTGGAGAGAATGGCTATCAAGAAAAGAATAAGCTCAAGTCTGGTTGTTCTACCAGCCCTTGTCTGGTCAGAGCAGAGCCAAGATCAAATATAACATGCCTGGTTAGCAGTCCTGCAAATCATTTTATATTCTGATGAGATTTAAGTATCAGCTTCCCAGGAATTTTTTTTTTAGCAGTAGTTATAAATTAAATGACTGAATATAGTTTTAAACCATTCTTTTACTATAAACTGTGATTTTTTTTTGTTTAGCAATTTTTATGTGTTTAGTAAATAAGCTACCTATCCTTTAAGTGATTTGTTATCATACCTTAAATATGTTTCTACTCTTCCTTTTGTGAGAGAAATCCTGAAATTGAGCCTAAACCTGTGCTATAAGTAAATTTTCCCCCAGTTGAATGGGCAGCATATAAAATTAGCTCAGGCACTTCAGATGAACAATGAATTGGGCCTAGAATTTCTGTATTTAATTTGCTTCTATTAATTCATTGATTTTCTTAAAATTTACCCCTGTGATTGAGGTTGTACAGTTGTTGTATTTTTATCCCCATTTTACAGATAAGAAAACTGAGACTCACATGGTTAACAGTCAAATCTTGAATTCAGAAACTCAGGTCTCTTTCCATTTCAAAACCAGTGTTGCTTCCTTCATGTCACATGACCTTTAATAAAAAACTCCCAAGGGTTAGGAGCCCTTGAAACCATTTGCCAATCTCTGAGCCCTTAAAGAATGGCTCTGGAGAATGATTTAGTTTTAGCCCTGTGAGGTAAAAAACAGAGATACTCTTGTCTTCATTTTACAAATGGGGAAACTGAGGTTCAGAGGGTGACTGCTTACAGTTAGTGAGGGGTCAAATCCAAGTCTCCTGACAAGTAAGATTTGGTACAATAGGAGAAGGGAAAGAATGCTGAACTCGGAGGCAGATTTGTCTTGAAATTCAGAAACTCAAGTCAGTGAGTCAATCAACCAGTCAACAAGTATTTATCAGCACCTCTTCACACGCCAGGTGCTGTGTCAGGCAACTGAATAAAGGCAACCGAAAATGTAAGAGAGAAGTACAAAGAATAATAATGATAATTGCATTCATATAGTTCTATGGAGTTTATAGAGCATTTTACAAGTCGTCTCATTTTATTCTCATGACAATCCTAAGAGATAGGTGCTGTTTTTGTCTCCTTTTTACAGATAAGGCTTGGAAATTAAGTGACTTGTCGGAGGTCAGGTAGTGAGTGTCTGATGCTAGATGTGAGCTTAAGGCTTCCTGACTCTAGATCTAGTACTCTATTTTGACACCCAAAGAATGAAATAGTCCTGACTCACAAGGGACTTAATTAGGGAGAAAACAAGGACATATAAAATAAATAAGCAAACAAATAAGTAAATACAGACAACATAAATATAAAGTTAATACATGCAAATATGCAAGGCAATTAATTACAATTTTAACAGGGATTTATTAAATGCTTATTGTAGGTATGCTAAGCACTGGGCTAAATATTGGAAATGCAAAGCCCAGAACAGTCCCTGCCTCAGAGAACTTACATTTCAGTGGAGTAGAGAAGAGGTCCCGTGGTAGGTGGAGAACCGGGCCGGGGAACAGGAAGACTGAATTCTACCCCACATCTGATCCAGTCTATCCTAGTGGTGTGAACCTGGACAAGCCACTTAACCTCTGTGTTCTCTAATCTCCCCAACTGTAAAAAAGATTAATCTAATTCAGTAGCCCCTGTTTCACCAGCGTTGTCGGGAAGATCAAATGAGAAATTTGTAAAGTGCCTAGCACATAGTAGGTGCTTAACAAATGCTTGTGTGCTTTTTTAAAAATTGAAGCATTTAATATACACACTCACAGGAAATGGAGAGTATTCTCAGAAGTACTAGCCACTGAGGGGACTGAAGACTTCCTGCTGAAGGTGGGATTTTGTGATGGTTAATTAATAATAACTGAGGAATCAGTCTGAGCAATATAATTTTTTTTTGTTTTAGCATGGCAGGCATAATATATGGGTCAGTGGACCCCTCAGTCAGTCCAAAGACCCTGAATACAGAGGGAGACAGTTTTTGGTGTATTAAAAACAATCAAATAAAACCAACTAATTATAAGAAAACAAGCATCCAGGATACCAACCAGAATATGAAATTAGATAATCTGATTCCTAATTGGAGAAAATATTTGGGGTTTTCCAGATGGGAAGAGGGAAAGAGTGAGTTTCAGTGGATTTGGGAGGGGGGATAGCAGGTTTGGCTGTCTTTCTATTCCCAGAATTGAGAGGTGCTGATTAATTGCATTTACCTGTATTTATGAACCATGCATGGCTTAAGCTATGTGGTTTCCCAAGAGAGAAAATACATATGGCAATATAAGATGGAGTCAGTGTTCATGAGAGAGAAACTGATTCCTTCTTTTGACTCAAATTTGTAATTGGCTTCTTCTCTCTGTGTCTCTGTCTCTCTCTGTCTCTTTCTGTCTGTCTCTATCTCCATGTCTCTATCTCTCTGCGTCTCTGTCTCTGCCTCTCTATGTCTCTGTCTCTCTCTGTGTCTCTGTCTCTGTCTTTGTCCGTCTCTCTCAAAAGTTTGATCTGAATCTTGAAGGAAGCCAAGGAAACAGTCTGGATGTACGGAGGGATGACATTCTAGGCATCAGACATAGCCGGTAGAGAAGGGAGGTGGAATGTCAGAGTCAATGGCCGACAGCTATTGGAAGCTGGATTTGAACTAAGGCCTTGGATTCTAAGACAAGAGTCCTTTTCACCATATTAACTTGTTCCCCGGCAATTAAGTTTTGCTCACCTTCTCTTGAGTGAGTCCTCCTGCCCCCAGGCCCTACATTAGCCCTGACAACCATCCCTTCTTCATTACACAGATAAGGGTCATGATGGAAGGAGCAGGCTGATGTTTTCCAGACATTAGAAGCTTTAGAAAGATAGTGATTTTCTCTGGGTGAACAAGCAGAAGAGGGAATTTTCCAGTTAGGGAGCCCTTTGCAGCATCTCGGAATTGGTAGGGTCTCCAAGAGCCTAGGAAGGCCATTTTAACCCAAATGTCCCTCTACCATTGGTTGCTTTTCTGGATTCTCTGGGGAAGATTGCCCTTAAAAAATCTATTTATTTTGGGCAAAAAGCAGGGATAGAAGTGACATCATACCATTAAATCTTACTCTGAATTGAACTTTTAGAGTCCGCTGGTTATAGTTTGTGATTCTAGATCTAAGACTTCACATTTCCACCTATTACCTTGGCAACTTATTTTAAACCTCTGTTTTCACATCATAAAATGGGACAGGGATGATGACAAGTTAAATGATCTCTACTTTCTTCTTGTTTTGACATTCTGTAATCCTCTCCATTGACAGATGAGAAAACTAAGGTCCTGAGGTAGGGGAAATTTGCTTGTCCAAAATCCACAGCCAGTTAAGGGCTGATTCTTTTAGCAGGTGGGTTTGCTGAGTTGCTGGCAAACTAGGATTAATCATTTAAAGTTGAATGAGAATAGTGACAGCATTCCCAGAGTGGCCATCTTCCATTAAACAAAGTCCGATCTGGGAACCTGTGGTCCAACAGCCATGGGCAAGGAGGCCAGCTCTGATGAATATCCACCTCTTGCTTCTTATTTTTATTTTTAAAATTTTTTTTGCAAACTCCCTCTCCCTACCCTTCTCCCCAAGTGTCTCATTAAGAGCCTTGAGATTTATCAAATTGACGCAAGTGGAATGAGCAGCCCTGAGTAGCCCTGAGCAGCCAACAGTGTGGTTTGTTTCTCCTCCCTGGGTTACTAATGGAATGACAGCTCATATTCTACATTTGGTCTAATTGGACCTTCCCGGAGCCTCCTCTCCTCTCTCCCAGGCATGGATAATTACAGCAGCAGAGAGGGGAGGGCATGAGGCACTTTCCCCAGTGCCTGCCTCTGGGAATCAAAGCATTCTTTGACTTTGGAGGGCAGAACTCAGCCCTGTTGGGCACAAATGGACAGGTGGGCATGAAGAGGTGATGGGCTTGGAGTTCTACAATTTGGATTAACTTTTCAACCCCGACACTAACTCATTCTGGGCCCTTTGTGGGAGTAATCATCTCTTTGGATTCTTCATCTATAAAATGGGGACAATACAACTTGAATTGTGGGCCTCTTAGGGCCATCTTAGGGCCAATTAGGATCAAGTGAGAGAATATGGGTAAAATTCTTTTAAATCTCCAAATAAATGCCAGCTGTTATTATTCCAGAAGGTATGTGTCAGACTTTGAATCCACCCTAATTCCATCCCTTGCCAGCTGTATGATCTTGGACAAATCACTTTTCTGAGAGTTACTTTCCTTCTGTATTAAATTGGAGGATAAATTTTGTACACTCCACCTCATGAGGCTGTGATGAGGGAGCAGAATAAGATGGAAAGAATCCTAGATATGGAAGAGAGGAAGGAAAGAGACATTTATTAAGCACTTACTATGTACCAGGCATTGTGGTCAGGACTTTAGAATATGATCTCATTTAATCCTCATAAAAACCTTGGGAGGTAGGTGCTATTATTATAATACCCGTTTTTACAATTGAAGAAACGGAGGCAGACAGGCTTAAGTTATTTTCCCAGGGTCACTAGCTAGTAAGTGTCTGAGACTGGATTTGAATCCAGATTTTCCTAACTCCACAGCTGGCACTTGCACTAAAGCTATGGAGAAATGAGTTATTATTACAAGTTAGTTCAGGATTACAGCTGGGGCTGGGAATGAAGGGGAGAGGTATAGACTAGATGAGGGTCAGTGGATGTGTGCTTCTTTTGCTCAAGGACTAGACTTATGGTAACCTAGAATATGAGAAATGGAAGGGAGTTGGAATATAGAGTGCTAGAACATAAACGTTAAGAATGTGGCTTGTTAGAGACAGAAAGGATCTCAAGACATGGAATGATAGCATATGGAATGTCAGAACTAGAAGCATCGAACATAGAATGTTAAAGAAGCTTGGAACACAGAATGTTAAGATAAAGAAGCCTAGAACACAAAATGTTAAAGAAGCCTAGAACACAGAATGTTAAAGAAGCCTAGAAAACAGAATGTTAAAATAAAGAAGCCTAGAAAACAGAATGTTAGGATAAAGAAGCTCAGAGCACAGAATGTTAGAATAAAGAAAAACAATTGAAGCTGGAAGGACATCTCTCCTTTTTCTATCATTTTACAAATGGGGAAACCGAGGCCCAGAAAAGAGAATTGACTTAGATACTAAACTTTAGGAAAGACCTAGGTGTTTCTTGCTTTGTTCAGCACACTGGAGTGTGAGATAATGAGAAGCATAAAGACCCGAGTGTGGGCCTCTGGAGGAGGCTGTCTGAAAAACAAGAGAACAGAATGGCCAATGAGAGGATGAAAAGGAACAGGAAACATC
This sequence comes from Sminthopsis crassicaudata, assembly GCF_048593235.1. Lineage (NCBI taxonomy): Eukaryota > Metazoa > Chordata > Mammalia > Dasyuromorphia > Dasyuridae > Sminthopsis > Sminthopsis crassicaudata. The sequence continues at coordinate 60,218,911 of NC_133618.1, forward strand.
ACAGAAGCCCCAAAGTCAGCCAGGAGGTGCCTGAGAGGATTGGGTGGACCAGCTAATTAGCACTGACACCATCAACATGGAATTAATGAAGACTCAGATTGGAGAGGTCCTGAACCCATTCTTAAAGGCCTGTCTTGGGCGAGCAACGCCAGGAAGAATTTTTCCAATGGTGAGATAAAGCGCTCAGGGCTTCTCCTCTGAGGAGGAGGAGGGGTTCAGACGAAGCTGTCACCCCCCTAGGTCGCCAGTCTTCTTAAGGAGGTACTGTCCTGGCCATGGAGGCAGGGCCCTGGGCCTGCCTATCTCAGGCAGGAGGGTGGGTGGGCCTGGAGCCCAATGGACTGAGCCATTTCAGGTAAATGGATTCCCCGAAGCTTTTCTGGGTTTCAGGAAAGACAACAACTAGAGTCCATTAAGCTTCTTACATCAGACCCCTGTTCTCTCTAAGGGCTGGCCCAGGGCGGGAGCTTCGGTAAAAAGCCGGCTTATTAGTATCCTACGCTGGCCCTGCAGGGATGAAAACCACACACTAGGAGAGAGGGAATGGTATGATGTGGGGCAGGGCGTGAGGAAACGGGGGCTTAAGAGTGGGACTGGGCCAGGTTGATGCTGGGGCTTCGCTTACCCGGGTTCCTTCCCAGAAGGAAATGCTTTTTGCTCAGAAAGTTGAGAGGATCCATGGCAGAGAGGTCCCTGGGGTCTCCATGGGGTGTGTGGGATCCAGGAAGGTCTCATGGCTAAGGACCATCCCTAGAGATTTTAGAGCTATGAGCAGATCTCATTTGACTTACATGGAAACTGAGGCTCAGCGATGGGGTTGACTTGGCCCAAATCACCCTTTATGAGGGCTAGCTTTTACAAAGTGCTCTCCTTATCACAATCCTGTGAGCTGTTAGTGTAAGTGTTACTTTCCCCATTTTACAGAGAAGAAAAACTAAGACTGAGTATTTCCAAGACAGGCCCCCCAAGTCATAGAAACATCACCAGGCCAGGCTGACATTCAAATCTAGGTCTCCTGACTCCAGTTCCCTCCCTCTTCCTCCATCTCCTCTATTTTAGGACTATGAGATCATCATTGGCAAGCATCAGCGAGGGGCAGCCTGTGCCTATAACTGGGGTACAGAATTCTAGGCTGAGCAGGTTTCTTGCCAGGGTATGTGCCCATGACCCTTTGGCACCGGTCTGACATCAGCTGCTCAGCTTCCTTCCACCATTGCCCCAACTCCTAACTCATTTTTCTGGCTGTCTCCCATGTTTGGAACTCCCTCCCTCCTTCTCTCTGCCTGCTGGTGTCTCCCCTTCCACAAGAAGGCTTTCCCAGTCTTAATCTTAGTGCCATCCCCGTTAATTACCCCCAATTTGTCCTTATTGATATGCAGTTTTTTCCAGGTTGTTTCCCCCAGTAGACTATGAACTCCATGGGAGTGGGATGTTTGTTTGTGAATGGCACAAAAATAAGGCAGCTGGGTGGGGTGGTGGTTAAAGCACTTTGACCAGGTCTGAAGTCTAGCTTCAGATCTGGGCAAGTCACTTCACCCTGGCTGCCTCAGTTTCCTCATCTGTAAAATGAGACGGAAAAGGAAATGGCAAACCACTCTAGTACCTTTGTTGAGAAAACTCCTAAGGGGATCATGGAGAGTCAAACACTACTGAAGGTAGTACTTCATAAATGCTTACAGACTTGACTTCTCAAAGCTCCCATTGCTGATTGGCCACACTTTTAGGACGGTCATGCTCTGAAGCAGTAGAATTTAGAGCTAGATTTTATCGATCATAGGACCATCCATTTAGAACTGGGAGGCGGCATGTAGGTGACACAAGGCATGGAGCTCTGGACTGGGATCCAGGACAGACCTAGATCCAAGTCCTGCCTCAGACCCTTGCTAGGTAGGTGACACTGGGCAAGCCACTGATTGACACTCAGTCTCAGTTTCCTGACCAGTAAAACGGGGAAACTAATAGAATCTCATAGCATTGTCTCAAAGATCAAATGAAAGCATATATATATGCGTGTATGTATGTAGACATACATGTATACTTATACATATGTGTAAGTAATTTTTTCTTTTTGCTGAGGCAACTGGGGTTAAGTGACTTACCCAGGGTCACACAGCTAGTGAGTGTTAAGTGTCTGGGACCAGATTTGAACTCAGGTCCTCCTGACTTCAGGGCTGGTACTCTATCTACTGCGCCACCTAGTTGCCCCGTATATATATATATATATATATATATATATATATATATATATATATATATATATATATATATATATATATATATATATATATATATATATATATATATATATATATATATATATATACATATATATATATATATATGTATATATAATAATAGCATTGTCTGAAAGGATCAAAGGAAATAATGTATATTATATATAATAGCTTTATTTCAAAGATCAAGCGAAATTATATACATATAAGCTTGTATTTCATAAATATACATAAGTGTGTATGTTTGTTCTTCATTCTCTAGGAGGACCATGACATAGGGAGGTGACACTATGACATGCATGTATTTAAGCAAGAGAGAGTCACTAACAAAGTCAGGACCCTCACCTTCCCCTCCAGAATAGTCCAGTGGTGAGATATAGAGCAGGATGCCTGGTGATGGCCCTGAATGTAGTGAGAGAGAAACCTAGGCCTTTTGAAACTAAGATCTTTAACAGATCTCAGTTTGACTGAGGCAAGAAAATATGGAATAACAAAAGATAAACATAATGCTTTTAAATGAATTCATATTTTATTAATCATAACATTATCTAAATACATTTGAATAATAGTAATACCTATGTATCCATTAGAACTAGAGATAAAAAACTATAGTGCTTTAAGTATGTCTTTTTGGACTCCTTTTCAGAACTTTTGTATTACATGGGGGGGGACTGTCTGACCCTTTCTGTCCCCCTGCCCCAACTTTTGGTCTTCTGGAGTCTGAAGGCCACTGGTTAGGAATGACTGTTTAATGCACTCTGAACTTATACTCTAAAATCCTCCAATTTTAACTTTCTGTGATCTTTATAAATCATATTTTATAGTACTTTAGGGCTTTCATTATTAAAAAAATAGCTAACACATGACAATTTAAGGTTTGCAAATGCCTTAGATCTATTTTGATGCTTAATTCTCACAACAATCCTTATTAGATGTCACAATAATTCTTCAACATAGGTAGTACAAGAATGATAATCCCTGTCATACATAAGAGTACTGAGAATCAGAGAAGTAAGACTTGCCAGGGTCACACAACCAGGAAATAACTGTGGCAGGACCAACTGAACTCTTGTTTCTGCAACATTTTTCTCTCTGCAGTTTCCAGGATCTCTTCCAATAGAGTTTTGCTTCTAAGAATGCTGTAAAGGCAACTGCTATTGCAATCAAGCTAAACTGACCTTTTCTTTGTTCCTTACACAATAATCTACTATTCCCACCTCCATACCTTTGCCCACCAGCTGTCCCTGTGCCCCCTTCCACCTTATAATCTCGCTATTCCTTCAAGACTTAGATGAAGCACCCACTTTTTATATGAAGCTTTTCTTGATGCTCCCTTCATTCCCCAGAACTAACAACCTTCCTCTTAAGTTGCCTTAAAATTTTATTTAATCTTTCTGTTTATGGAATATGCACACACACACACACACATACACACACAGTTGCTGTCATCCCTATTAGAACATAAACTCTATTTATAAAGTTTTATATAGAGAATTATATTTATTATTTTATTATATTTATATGGAGAATTTATAGAATTTTATATAGAGAATTAGCGAGGCTAATTCTCTTTGTTGTGTTAGTATCCCAAACATATATTAACTATTCTGACACACAGAGAAGATGCTTAATAAATGCATGTTGATTGGTTGATAGTAAAATATTGTAAAATGAATTTATATTGCGTGCTATAAAATAGATGCAAGGTGTCCCAAAAGTCTAAGCTAAAGCTGCACTTAGACTTTTGGGACATCCTGTACATATATCTATATACACATTTCTGGATAGCTCTATTAACAAGTAGGGCCTTCTTATGATCTAAGTTTTGTGCATTTTCTGCTCTTATCTCCCTGCCTTCCAGAGACTTCTATGTACAAGGTCCAAAGGGGCCTCATTGACATTCGAGGTGTTTAGAGAAGATTTCATAAAAGAAGTAGCATGAACTGAGGCTTGAAAAATGGGTAAGATTTGGAGAGACAGGAGATATAGGGAAGGCCATTGTAGGAAAGGAATAATAGGCACAAGTATGGTACATACAGGGTCAGTAGGGACCCACTGGGTGTGAAAGGTTTGAGGATCTTTAAGGTTGGATTGTTGTTGTTTAGTCATTTTTCAATTCTCTCCATTTTGAGTTTTCTTGGCAAAAGTGGTTTGTCATTTCCTTGTCTAGCTCCCTTTACAGATGTGGAAACTGAGGCAAACAGGATTTAGTGATTTGCCTAGGATCACACAGCTAGTTAGTGTCTGAGGCTCCATTTGAACTCAGGTCTTGACCGGAGGCCAGTGCTCTATCTAGTATGCCATCTAGTGTCTATAAGGGGTTGGTTAAATAGGGGACTAAAATCTAACCTATAAGAAGCCTTTTTTAATTCCCTGCAGTGCTAGTAACTTCCCTGTGCTCATTATCTCCAATTTATTCTATACATAGGATTGTTTCTCCCAATTAGATTGTGAATTCTTTGAGAAAAGTACTGTCTTTCTTTAAATCCTCAGTCCTTAATTATGTTTTTTGGCACATAGTAGGTGCTTAGTAAATGAATAACCCCAAATACTGCATTAAGAAATTCAGATCTGACCTTTTTAGACAAGAGAAGTCTGGCGTGTTTCTAGGTGAAGAAAGGAATATAAAATAATTAAGGACCATGGGGGGGGGGGGAAAGAACATGAAAGATCATGTTACATCTTACAAAGAAGGAAACTGAGACTCAGTAGCATGAAGGGATTTGTTCAAGACCCCTCAGCTACTAAGTGTCTGAGAAGCTGGGATTGGAGCCTGGGTCTTCTGATTATAAATCTGAGTAGTATTTGACTTGTAGGTTTATAACTCATTATAGATTTAGAGCTGGAGGAGACTCAAGAGGTCATGATTTTATAGATAAGTAAACTGAGACTCAGAGATATTCAGTGAGCTGCCCATTACTTACTTATTTACTTACTTACAGTAAGTAGTGGCAGATAATCCAGATCTTTTTCCTTTAAATCCAATGTCCTTTCCTATGGATGACACTTTCCATATTTGTATGTGGTTCTTTGAAGAGGGGGCTGGAGAAAGGGATGCTGTGATACCCTCTCTGTGGATCATGCTGGGAGGTGGTGTGTGCTATACTAAGTCACAGAAGGTGGGTCTGGGGTTTCCTGGGCATTTCAGAATTGATGGAGGTACAGTTTGAATGGTGGAGGAGGGAATAAGGTAGATGTTGGCCTCCTAGGTATAAGGACCCAGGTTGCAGTAAAGGGGACAGGAAACTAAGTCTATTGCAGGGGAGCTGCTGCTTCCAGGGGGAATGGTGATGACAGCCAGCATTTGGGAACTACCCTCTGTCAGAGGGGACTGTAGAGATGAACTAGCCCACCCCCTCATTTTGTAGAGGAAGAAACTCAAAAGTCCAGAGAAGATAGAAACCAGTGACCTTTCTCCTCAAGAACCCCGAGTTTTCAGTGCAGTCACCTCAGGGGGACTTCAATTTCCCCAAAAGTTTCTGTTGATAATTTATCTGTTCTCCAAAGTCTGCTTGGAATACCCTCATCCCCCAACCTTAGGGATTAGGATTTAAGGAGTTCCTTTGTCTCTTTAGCAGTTTAGGCTTAAACCAGCACCAGCAACTACACCAGATTCAAGGCTCTCCTCCATGCTGAGATTGCTTGTGGTATTGGTTATGGATCTTACTCCAAAATGCCACCTTTTTCTCCTTCAGTTTTACTCCCACACTCTGTTTTAAATCCAGCAGCAGGTACTTCTCTTCATTCTCATATCGTGGCCATTCCACCAGGCCATGGCTATTGGGGTCCCTGGAAGAGGAGAGAATGCCATTAAACATTAGAGAAGGCCCTTTTCGCCGGCCCCCTACCCTCAATGTCCAGCTTGTGCGCTCACCCTGTGCGGGCAAAATTGGCCCAGTATTTCATCATGTTTCTGCTGAGTTTTTTCTCTTCTTCGGAAGCATGCTCTGAGGAAAGAGAAATTGTTAAGGGCAGTGGGGCTTTGGCTAGAGGCTGGAGGAAGAAGCATATCCAGCCAGTGCTCTGAAGCTGACAATCTAACCAGATTTACAGGACACCAATGTGAGCAGGAACAGAAGGCCTAGGAAGTATAATTTGAAAGACAGTTTCTCCTCCCATGAAATCTGCCCACACCCTCCTCCCTGCTACAGGTATAAAATCATGCCTCTGGTTTAAAGAACTAGTCTTCAGAAAAGGTCCATATAAAAATGAAATTGTGTTACATGGGAGAGGAACTCTTTTAGAATCACAAAATTATAGAATGGGAAGGGAGAGGTGGCTCATAAATTTAGAGTTGAAAGAAACCTAAGAGATCTCATTTTACAGATGGGAAACCTGAAGCATAGAGAAATGAAGGGTCTTGTCAGGGTCACATAGCTAGTATTTGAGGCAGGATTTGCATCTAGATCTTGTTGACTGCATGTTCTCGCTATCCACCTTATTATGTTGCTTCTACTACTATCCTACATTGTCTGGAACACATGAACCTAGGACTTCATGCTTGACAGATGATTTTCTAGCGTCTTGAACAAGCCCAGAGATGGGGAATTTACTATCTTTCAATAATGAGAGTTAGATTTGAGGTTTGAAAAGTGTTTACAAATATCATCTTATCTAATCATCAACTGGGGAATGGCTGAATAAGTTATGAATAAGTTATGGTACATAAATGTTATGGAATAGTATTGTTCTCTAAGAAACAATCAGCAGGATGATTTCAGAGAGGCCTGGAGAGACTTACATGAACCGATGCTAAGTGAAGTGAATAGAACCAACACTGAACACAGCAACAAGAAGATTATGTGATGATCAACTGGGGTGGACTTGGCCCTTTTCAACAATGAGGTGATTCAGATGAATTCTCCAATAGACTTGGAGTGATGGAGAGAGTCATTTGCATTCAGTGAGAGGATTATGGGGACTGAGTATAAATCACAACATAGTAGCTTCCCCTTTTTTGTTGTTGTTTGCTTTTTTTTTCTTTCTCATTTTTTTCTCCTTTTGACCTGATTTTTCTTGTGCATCATGATAAATGTGGAAATATGTTCAGAAGAATTGCATATGTTTAACGTATATTGGATTACTTGCTATCTAGAGAAGGAGGATAGGAGGAAGGGAGGGATAAAAATTTGGAACACAAGGTTTGCAAGTTGAAAACTATCTTTACAAGGATTTAAAAAATAAAAAATTATTTTTAAAAACCAAACAACCCTTCATCTGTATGACATTTGCAGCATCAAATGTCTGAGTCTAAATTTGAACTCAGCTCCTTCTGATTCTAGAGCCAGTGTTCTATTCACTCTGCCACTCAGCTGCTCCTCGCTGCCCCTCATTTTAGCATCTTCTGCTATTTTGTCATGGAATAATTAAACAGATGAACTCTCTTCTCTGGAGGGCTTGGGAGAGAAGACTTAGATATCTGATTTTGAGCCAGACTGGGCAAAAGATGCATCTGGGTCATAAGTAAGCTTGAGTGAGCAGGCTAGGGGTGGGGGTATCTTGAGTAACTGAGAATATAATTATAGGACATTAAGTATTCAGTGGCAGGGAGAGTAAGAGGATAAAAGAAAAACCTTTCCTAACTTAGGAAAAAAGCACTGGATTTATTGGGAAACAGGGAATTCAAAAGTCAATCCTTTCACTTAGGATCCTGGTTTTGAGAGTTAGAAGGATGATTTTAGAGATTATTTAGTCCACTTCATTTAACAGATTATGGAAGTTGAGACCCAGAGTGGGGAAGGACAAACAGGTATGACAAAGTTGGTTTTCGCGTGCCTGAATACTCTCCCTTCTCATCTCTGTTTTCTGGGTTCCCTTGCTTCCTCATCTCTCCCCTCATATTCCATCTTCTAGAGGAAGTAATTCCTGATCTTCCTTAATCCTAATGCTTCCTTCTGAAATCACACCCAATTTAGCCTATATCTCTATCTTATTTGTAATATAGTAATTGCCATGTTGTTTTCTCCATTAGATTTTGAGCTGCAAGAGAGAGAGCAGATTGTTTTTTTGTTTTTCTTTGTACTCCAAGAACTTAGCACAAAGCCTGGCACACAGTAGGCATTTAATTTATTCTTACTGATGGATTGACTAACTGGCTTCTCTCTCTGGAGCTATGCCTTTTCTGTGAAATGAAAGAACTAGATTAAACAATTTCTTTTCTTTCTCTTCCTTCCTTCCTTCCTTCCTTCCTTCCTTCCTTCCTTCCTTCCTTCCTTCCTTCCTTCCTTCCTTCCTTCCTTCCTTCCTTCCTTCCTTCCTTCCTTCCTTCCTTCCTTCCTTCCTTCCTTCCTTCCTTCCTTCCTTCCTTCCTTCCTTCCTTCCTTCCTTCCTTCCTTCCTTCCTTCCTTCCTTCCTTCCTTCCTTCCTTCCTTCCTTCCTTCCTTCCTTCCTTCCTTCCTTCCTTCCTTCCTTCCTTCCTTCCTTCCTTCCTTCCTTTCTTTCTTTCTTTCGGCAATTGGGGTTAAATGACTTGCCCAGAGTCACACAGCCAGGAAGTGTTGAGTGTCTGAGACCAGATTTGAACTCAGGTTCTCCTGACTTCAGGGCTGGTGCTCTATACATTGCCCCACCTAGCTGCCCCAGATTAAACAATTTCTAAAGCCCCTCCAAGAACAGTGTGTGTTCTAAAATTTTCTCTAGCTCTAACATTCTAACATCTAAAGTCTCTCTCTGTTCTGACGTTCCATACTTTGTGGTCCCTTCAGGGCTAATATTCTGTGATTCAACATTTCTGCTTTTTGGTGGGGAGTATTCAGGAAAGCAAATTGTACCATGTGTCTCCTTCCTTCCTTAGGATCAGCTGGTAAGGCTACTTTCTTTTTTCATCTTGGCTACTGCTCTTAGCTATTCTTCAGTTGATGAGTCTGTAGGGATTCTTTTGAGAACAGTAGCTCTAGATTCATTGTATTCTCTCTTGGGGGCTTCATTTAATTATGGATATCTTTGCTGACTTAGGCCTTCACTGATTCTAAGAGTCAGGGTATAGAAAGTATACCCTGGAAACCAAGAGGGAAGTGAGCTCCCAGGTCCTAGGCAGGAAGTATCCAATTTTACTCTTATTACTATGACATCTACTACTCGAAGAAGCTCTTATTCCTTCCCGCCAAATGGCCAAAGGGTCTTATTATTGAAGGCATTGGGCAGAAAGGATATCTTACTTTTGTGGAGTCGAGTCCCAAGAATGAAGCTAATCTCATCACCATGGTCAGCTACATCATGTCGGGCTTTGATAATGAACGTAGTTTTTGGATGATGCTTGAACTCATAAAAGTAGACAGGAAGGCCAGCATCTGCCAAGATAAAGACCAAATCTAAATCTCTTACATCTTGTGATATTTTTAAAGTTTGCAGTATGTTTTTCCACAACAACTGTGAGTAAGTATGATTCTTCCAGTGATTTCGATTCAAAATCTTAGAGTCATCCTCAAGTCTCATTCACCTTCACTGACCCCATCCAATCAGTGTCAAGTGTTGTTGATTATATCTGCATCTCATCTTTCCTCTTATATAGCCGCCAGCCTACTACTGTAGGATCTCATTCCCATCCTCTCTAGCGATGCTAAATTCATATTCCTAAGGCCCAACTCTGACCATGTCATTTTGCTCAGAAAACAAAACAGGCTACCTAGTACTTTTAAGATAGCTTTCCTGTGGGTCATTATTTGGGCCCTGATTGATTCAGAGTGAGTATAAATAGTAATTGTTTCTGTTTTGACTAGAAACTCTAAGTCTTCCCCCTCACAGATTTTTTTTTTGGAATTAGATGAAAGAGACCATTCTTTGCTTTAGTGCTTCCCTAGTCTTCATCACAATTGTTGAGACTTAGCTTTAAAAAGGCCAAGGTCTCCCACTGCGTATCCAGAGCCATCTCCAGTCATTCTGATCTTTATCTGTCCACTGGACCCAGAGTGCTCTAGAAATGAAAGTGAGTTGGTAATTTTGCCCAGTCTTCCCTCATTTAAATCCAATTTGCTTGCAAGTCAAGGCATCATCTCCCTGATGTCATGGTCCTCTTCAAGAACAACAATCTGCCTGGTATTTAAGTTCCTTATGATCTGGCTCAAATCTGTTTATCAATTGGATTCACATTATTCCCCTAGTCAATGTTATGTCTAACTTGGCCCAATTTATTGTTCCCTGTGCACAATCCTTTGTATAAGCCAGCAATATACTCTCTTCTTACCTCTGCCTCTTAGGAAAAAATAATAATAATAGGCAATTTTTATATAGTACTTACTATGCACCAGGCACTATGCTAAGTGCTTTAAGTTTATTATCTCACTGATCCTTCAAGATTAAGTGTTATTATTTCCCCCAATTTACAGATGAAGAAATTGAGGTATTCAGACTAAATGACTTGCCCAAAATTACACAGCTAGTAAGAATCTAAGGCTGGATTTGAATACAAGTTGTCCTGACTTCAGGCCCAGCCAGCACCCTAACCACTGAACCACTTGGCTGCCCTCAGGGTCCTTGCTCCTTAAAGTTTAACAATCTTCTGCAATAAGTCTTTCCTGATTACCCCAGACATTCATGCTCTTGCTGCCCATAAATTAGGCAGGAAGGTGCCACAGTACATTGAGTGACTTGCCTGAAGTCAGGAAGTTCAAATTCAGCCTCAGATACTTACTAGCTGTGTGACTCTTGGGCAAGACACTTCACCCTGTTGGTCTCAGTTTCCTCATCTGTGAAATGAGCTGGAGAAGGCAGTGGCAAACCGCTTTAGTATCTTTTCCAAGAAAAATCCAAATGGGGTAACAAAGAGTTAAACACGACGAAAAAATGATTGAACAGCAACAACAGAAAAAGTAATTGACTCACTTGTGTCTGTGTTATTTTCCTGGCAGAAGGTAAGCTTCTTGAGGACAGATACTATTTGTTTTTGTCTTTTAACAGCTAGAATTCCTTGCCCACAGTAGGTGTTTAATAAATGCATATTGCATGAAGGAAGGAATGTAAGTGGTACAAATATTATTATCCCTGTTTTAGAAGAAAAAAAACTTGAATTCATCAAAATTGAGATGAAACTGCTTAATTTGCTAGGGTCATATACCAAGTAAATGTTAGGATTAGGTTCTGATCCATTCTCTTCTGACTCCAAATCTAATATTCTTTCTACTGTACTATAATGTCTCTTGAAGGTAGGGACCAGTGGCATGGGCAGCTACCCTATTTTAAGTTCCATAGTCATACTAAAACTGAATAGAACCCAAAACACAGTTTCAGAACATGGAAAACATACTCTTAGAATTGGAAGAAATCTTTGATCATAGGATATTCTAGTTGGAAGGGACTTTGGCATTAAGTTAGAATACAGAATGTTAAAGTTAGAAGGAAGCCTAGAACGGGCCCTAGAATGTTAGAAGGCAAAATATCAGAATTGGTAGGAACCTAAGCATAGAATGCTATATCTGGAAAGGATCTTCAAATTAGTAGGTAGAATGTTAGGAGATACCTGAGAATAGACTATCAGAACATAGATTATAAAATGAAAAAGGGATAGGACATAGAATATTAGAGCGATAGATGACCCTATAGAAAATTGCCTTGTAATGAAGGCCTTGCTTTTTGCAGTAGTAATTAGGATAATTATCCTTTCTCCCTAGCTTCCTTCTGAGAACAGGGGCTCTATATGCTCATTTATATGTTCCCTACTTGCAACTCCCCAACCCCTGACCAGTACCAAGCACTGGGTACTGTATTTAGTAACAGTATCTGGTGACTGAAATGATCCAGACTGGTTATTGCTTTGGGGATGGGACTCACCTCTGTGAAGACGTGCTGTCTGAATGGATGTTACCAAAAAAGTTCCATCCCCAGCCAACTCCAGGAAATTGTTTCGAATCTGAACCAGCTCCTTAAATTTTCCTTGTTCGAAGTTAAAGTCTCCTATGTACTCTTTCACCACCAGAGGAATTTGGTCTTTGGTGATGTTCTGGAATTACAAAAGAGGGGGAGGAGATTAAGACAGCCTAAAACTAACTCCTTCTGGCCTCTATTCTACCCCTCCTGTCAGCCATGTTTTTAAGACCATTCATTGTCACAGTAATCTAATTTCTACATAGATGATTATATCAGTCCTTTGTTCAGACATCATCACTGGATCCCAAATGCCAATTGAATAAAGTTCATACTTTCCCCCCTTAATAGTATTTTATTTTCCAATTACATGTAAAGATAGTTTTCAACATTCATTTTTGTAAGATTTTGAGTTCCAATTTTTTTTCCTTCTCACCCTTACCTCCGCCCTCCCCAAGACAGCAAGCAATCTGATATAGCTTATGCACATACAATCATTTTAAACATTTTCCTATAATAGTCGTGCTGTGAAGGAAGATCAGAACAAAAGAGAAAAACCATGAGAAAGAAAAAATCAAAAATCAAAAATGGTGAAAACAGTATGCTTCAATCTGCATCTTTCTCTGGATGCAGATGACATTTTCCAAGTCTACTGGAATTGTCTTGTCTTGGATCACTGTATTGCCCAGAAGAGCTATGTCACAGTCGATCACCACATAATCTTGTTGTTACTGTGTACAATGTTCTCCTGGTTCTGCTCACTTCACTCAGCACCAGTTAGTTCATCTAAGTCCTTCCAGACTTTCTGAAATCAGCATAGTCATCATTTCTTACAGAAAGTTGAAATTTCTTACCTGACATTCAAGACCCTCCACAAAGTGACAATTGCCCTCCTTTCCAGTATGATCTTTTATTATTCCTTTCTATATTATGGTGCAATTGAGCTGGATTATACTTGTTCTCCTCAATATTCTCTGAATATTCCTACTGCCAAGCTTTACACTTGATATTGCCTATATCTGGAATACCTTCTTTCCCCACTTTTTCCCCACAAAATTCCTGGCTGACTTTTAAAGCTAAACTAAAGGGCCACTTCTTCCAGGAAGATTTTCTCAGTCTTTCTGGTTGATAATGACATTCTCCTCACCACACTGGGGATCTCTTTACTAATGCATTTATCATATATTATTGCCTATTGTTATCTGTTTCATGACAGATAAAAAACCTAGAGAAAGGCTCTAGTACACTGGCTAAATTTTCTGTAAGGGATTTATTGAAGTCATGGATAGGGATCATACAATATGAGTAAACAGAAAGATTTGTCCTGGAGGAGGGACTAATCACATCAATGAAATCATGTTCTTACAGACACTGAAATCTGTAACTATCTGTTGGGTACAGAATTCTGCAAGGCAGGGGTTATTTTATCTAAATTTGTTATCTCTAGCACTCAGTACAGGACTCTGTACAGAACAGAATACAAGTACACTGTCCTAGTATCATAGATTTAGAACTAAAAGTGACTGGTTTAAAAGATCATCCAGTTCAACCCCCTCATTTGACAGACTCAGGATCCTAGAGGCTTATGATCAAGGTCACACAGATAGGTAGAAGAGCTAAGGTCCAGACCAAGACCATTTTGACTTCAAACCCTAGGATTTTCCCACTAGCTAGGTCCTAATTGTTGCAAATAAGAAATCCTCTCCAATGGTCAGTTTTCTATTGGGCTGCAAGCAATGACCATGTTTTACATAATTATAACTTTGAATAGTATGAATACATATAACCACTTCACAAACTAACACCTAGCTGTTTACCATGCAGCATCTTCCATGATTATTGAGTTAGGTGCTTTAAAGGGAACAAACATTAATTATTTTCTAGTGCTAGGCACTGTGCTAAACTGCTTTACAAATATTTCCTCCTTAAAGAGGAAAAAAGCTGTCCCATTAAGTTGGTGCTGAAATCATCTTTACTCTCCTCCTCCCACACTTCCTTATGTGAATGATTGCCTACATTCGAACCCTTCTAAAGTCTGGCCGTGACATGGCCTAGGGTTGGTTGGAAAGCCTTGAAGAAGGCTCTTAGTTTTTAGTTAGACGGGATCTTAGAAAACCATCCAGTTCAACTCTGCAATTTAAAGTATGAATTCTAGAGGGGGGCAATGGTGCGTCCAAAGTCCCTCAAGTCCTCTGCCCCCAAGGATCCTTTGATTCTACCTTTACCTTTTAATGGAGCCTCTGCCAAGGGAGGCTCCATTAAACAGAAGTCCTCCAGATTCAGCTATGCAAAGCTCTAGAAAGAAAGTAATGTGATTTAAGTTTGCAGATGACCTTCAGTTCATGAAGTTGTAGAAACTCATCTCGTGGAATGCTTCCTCACTGGGAGAAGTGATCCCTGGACACCCTTCCCCGCCCTTGTTTTGTCTCTCTGCCCCGGGAGATGGCTTCTTACCAGGAGCAAGGAGAAGTTCCATAGCAGTTCAAAGATTTTGGAGCTAGATATTATGCGAGGCTGGACTGGAGCATTCATGATCTAATGACGAAATGAAATGTCTAAGGTGACCATGGACACGGTGCAAGTACATATGCATGCAAAAGAGGGTGAAATCATCTAAAAAGACTTAGGAGGGAGCCTGCTTTTTGGGGAAGTGCTAGGAGACCCTACTGGACTCTACTTTTCTGGTTTTAGAATAAAACTGGAAGGTTTTTAGACTGACAGGATGAGATCATGTGGTCTCACCCCCTCACTTTATAGACATGGAAAAGAGGCCCAAGGGGACAGTGATTTATCTGAGGTCACATAAGTAGCAAGTAACACAGTCAATGTCCACTCCCAATACACATCTAGAGACACATGCCTTGCCCCAGATGGCTCTGGAGGGGAAAGGGAGGCAGGTGGCTTTGCAGAGTCTCCCTCATTGAAATCCAATTCACTTGCATGGCATGGTGTCACCTCCCTGATGTCTGTGTCCTCTCCCGAACAACACAGTGAGGGAGAACTTTAGGAACAGAGTTCCCTTAGAAGGGAGAACCTGGCATTCAATCAAATGGTGGGGAGTGGGGAGAATGCGAGGTTAGGGTCCCAGATTTGGCTCTTTTAATTATTTGTTGTGTGACCACGACATTTCTCTGAGTTTCTGGTTTTCTCATTTGAAAAATGGAAATAATAATAATGGATTATAATAATCCTGTGGCACAGACCCAAATAAATAATGGAGAGTATTTGGCAAACTACTGGGTTGTGGAAGAGGAAGCTAACTCTCCTCTAGTTCCTTAGTTCTGAGAAACAGGGCAGAGAGGGAGCCTAGAGGGAAAGAGACCTTACAGGGGAGAAGGTACAGAAAGGAGGTATCGGGCTTTGTGGTTTGGCCAGCAGCTGGCCAGGATGGACAGACCTAACACTAAGGGGAACTCCAGCTACTCTCTTTTCCCCCGGGATCTCCTAGTCCAGGTCAGAGAATGTCAGGATATCAGAGAGGCAAGGGAGCTTAGAACAGAGAATGTCAGAAGGCAAAGGAGCTTAGAACACAGAGTGTCAGAAGGCAAGGGAGCTTAGAGCAGAAAATGTGGGAGCTTAGAACAGAGAATGTCAGAAGTCAAGGAAGCTTAGAACATAGAATGTCAGAAGGCAAGGGAGCTTAGAGGAGAGAATGTGGGAGCTTAGAACAAAGAATGTGAGAGCTTAGAACACAGAATGTCAGAAGGCAAGGGAGGTTAGAACAGAATGTGGGAGCTTAAAACAGAGAACGTGGGAGCTTAGAACACAGAATGTCAGAAGGCAAAGGAGTTTAGAACAGAGAACGTGGGAGCTTAGAACAGAGAATGCAGGAGCTCAGAACACACAATGTGAGAAGGCAAGGGAGCTTAGAATAGAGAATGTGGGATCTTAGAACACAGAATGTCAGAAGGCAAGGGAGCTTAGAACAGAGAATGTGGGAGCTTAGAACAGAGAATTGAGAGCTTAGAACACAGAATGTCAGAAGGCAAGGGAGCTTAAAACAGAGAATGTGGGAGCTTAGAACACACAATGTTAGAAGGCAAGGGAGCTTAGAACAGAGAATGTGGGAGCTTAGAACAGAGAATGCAGGAGCTCAGAACACACAATGTCAGAAGGCAAGGGAGCTTAGAATAGAGAATGTGGGAGCTTAGAACAGAGAATGCGAGAGCTTAGAACACAGAATGTCAGAAGGCAAGGGAGCTTAGAGCAGAGAATGTGAGAGCTTAGAACACAGAATGTCAGAAGGCAAGGGAGCTTAGAACAGAGAATGTGGGAGCTTAGAACAGAGAATGTGGGAGCTTAGAACACAGAATGTTAGAAGGCAAGGGAGCTTAGAACAGAGAATGTGGGAGCTTAGAACACAGAATGTCAGAAGGCAAGGGAGCTTAGAACAGAGAATATGGGAGCTTCGAACAGAGAATGTGGGAGCTTCGAACAGAGAATGTGGGAGCTTAGAACAGAGAATGTGGGAGCTTAGAACACAGAATGTGGGAGCTTAGAACAGAGAATGTGGGAGCTTAGAACACAGAATGTGGGAGCTTAGAACAGAGAATGTGGGAGCTTCGAACAGAGAATGTGGGAGCTTCGAACAGAGAATGTGGGAGCTTAGAACAGAGAATGTGGGAGCTTAGAACACAGAATGTGGGAGCTTAGAACAGAGAATGTGGGAGCTTCGAACAGAGAATGTGGGAGCTTAGAACAGAGAATGTGGGAGCTTAGAACACAGAATGTCAGAAGGCAAGGGAGCTTAGAACAGAGAATGTGGGAGCTTAGAACACAGAATGTCAGAAGGCAAGGGAGCTTAGAACAGAGAATGTGGGAGCTTAGAACACAGAATGTCAGAAGGCAAGGGAGCTTAGAACAGAGAATGTGGGAGCTTAGAACAGAGAATGTCAGAAGGCAAGGGAGCTTAGAACAGAGAATGTGGGAGCTTAGAACACAGATGTCAGAAATACGGGGGTCTCAGATCACAGCATCTCAGAGAAGCAAAGGAGCTTGGAACACAAGCAGAGCTAGAAGAGACTTTAGAATAGCGTTGGGGACAGCTGGGGGGGGGCTTAGGGTCCAGTCTAAGCCTACCAGTTGACACATGAGGGGGCTGAGGCTCAGAGATAGGAAGTAGCCCCCCCTAAGCCACACAGTAAGCAGGAAATCAGAGACTCGAACTCAGATCTCGGATGATCCAGTTGGTTTTCCTCGGACCATGGTGCCTTCAGCGGTTTAGTACTAGTTAGCTTTTGAGGCTGGAGGGGAGTCTAGGTATCTTCTTCATACCCCCCTTTTTCTCCCCCTTTCCCCCCTCCCCCACTTACATATCATGAGGAGTCAGAGCCTGGCTCCGTGGGGGAGGCTAGGAGCCCCCGAGTTTCCCTCCCCCCTCCTTGTCTTTCCCCTCATTTAAATATTGGGAGCCACAGCTAGACTCCATGAGGGAGGCTCCGAGTCCCCCTTCCCCCCCTCCCCTTCCCCTCCCCCTTCATTTACATATCATATCCCCGCCCCCTCCCGAGCCTCTTACGTAGGGCAGCAGCCAGTTGAATTCTATGTAGTTCACGCCCAGGAGGTAGGGGACCTGCTGGAAGTTCCCTCGAGCCAGAAGCGCTTTGGGGCTGTCGGTGAAAACGACGCCATCTACCACAGCGGGCACAAACCAGAGGGTCTAGGAGACAACTCAAGTTTCAAGTTCAGTCCCGAGCCACGGCGGAGACAGGCGCTGCCTCAGTTTCCCCACATCCCCCGGTCTACCTCCCCCCCCCCCTAGCGGCCTGCAGCCCACTGGTGCCCCCTGGTGGTCGGAGGCTGCTTCTGCATGTGAGTAGTGACAGCCTCCTGCAGTCCCCTCTCCCGGCGGCATCTTCTCTACCCCTTCTGCCGAAACGGTCGGCGTTAGAGCCGGCGCGCGCTCGTCGCTCGTCGCTCTCTCCTCCCCTCATTTTACAGAGAAGCCCCGAGAGCGCGTGTGACCCGCCCGAAGTAACGAGGGGTTCGGGGGGGGGGGGGGGGAACGCTAGGAGGTGGGGGAGTCCCTGAAGCACGTGCGGGGGGCGTTCCCAGCGGCGCGGAGGCCGCGGCACGTCAGTTTCCAGGCCGGAATGGGGGGATGGCAAAGGTTACGGCGCCTCTGGAAGACCTGGAGATCCGGGGATTGGGAAGGCGGGACTAAGTGGGCAGAGAAAGGGGCGCGGCGCCTCCGAGTGGGCTCTGAGGCAAGACCGCCCAGGCCTGCTCCAGAAGGGTCGGGGCCGCTGCCCGGGGCTCCGCGGGGAGCCATCGCTACCCTGACCTCTGCCCTCCTCCCGGGAGTGCACGTTCTGCAGGGGAAGCTTCCGGGTGACCGGGGTCGGGACAGCCCGCCAGGTCCGGCACCGGTCCGGACCAGCCGGGCACAGCAGCAGGGGCCAGAGCGGCCCGGTCCGGGACGGCGGAAGTCCCCCGTTTTGTGTCTGACCTCTGAGTCATCGTGCGCTTCAAGAGGCAGCCCATCGCAGATCAGTCTGTCCTTGTCACATACACACGTGTAAAGTGCACACAAAAAAATGTATACACGTGCATGCGCACACACGTGAATATACACACAAACATGCACATGCGCACAGTGTACCTGTATACAACTATACAGCAGTTGTGCACATATGTATCTCTACACGTATGTACGCGTGCACACATTATACATGTATGTACTTGTGCATGCACACACATTGAAAATAAACATACTCTAGTGCAGGGGTTCTCAGACTACGGCCCGCCGGTTATGGCAAATGGGCTGAGGGGCGGAGACCGAATGTCCGGCCCTCCCACAGTCTGAGGGACAGGGAGCTGCCCCTGTTTAAAAAGTGTGAGGACCGCTGGTCAATGGTAAGACCTCCCCGAACCATTCCAAGCGTCTGCACCGATCTCCCTCCTGCAGGTCTAGCCAGGAAGCTCCGCAAAGGGGTACTTTTTGTGCCTTACTTTTTGTGCCTGCTCTCCGCCTCCACTGAAGCAGATAAAGACCACTTGGGCAAACCCACGGTCCCCTCAAGGTTTGGAAATCACAGCCAACATACCTCCTGAGGGTTAGCGGTGAAGTTCAGCTTGAAGAAGTTCTGCGGGCAAAGAGAAGAAAAGGTGCGTTACAAACAGGGTTGGGACTCGGTTGAGAGAGGAAGCAGGGTGGCTGATTTACCCCATGTCGGAGATCTAAGGGAGGGGGGCGGCTCCTGTTTGATGCTTGGGTCCCCTGACAAGTCATTGAGCATCTGGCCTCCGGATCCTGACCTGTGATCTCCAATAACCCTTCCCTTGAGAGCAGGGACTACCTCTCTGCCCGGCACGATATATAAACTTTCTAATCAATAAATGCTCTAATTCTGTGATTTTAGAACTTTTGTAGAGGAAACAAAGTAGGAAAATGATGTCTCTGGGAACCATGGATCTAATGGTGGTGTCGGGAGACTCAGTTGGCAAACCTGGCGGAAGGGGCCAGGATAAAGTCAATCTTGTGACTCGCATGAGTAGGGCTGGGAGTCAGCCCCAGCTTCACTAGAACGTGGTTTTCCTCTCCTTTCTGGATCTACCTACCATTGTATTAGACAGCTTCTGGATCTCCGCCTCACTCTTGGATCTGAGACACCGCACCAGGGCCTGGGTACTGTTAGTTTCACATTTGGCCACTTTAGCAATTCTCTGTAGGTAGAGGGAGCAAGAAGTCGGCAACATTTCCCCCTCAACCACCTCCTCCTAGATCCCTCTGGCTCTATCAGTCCCCTCTGGGCCCATTTCCTGGGCTACGGACTCAATTTCTGTGGCCTAGAAGGGCCCCCGGGGACTTTCTTGGAGAAGTATCCCTGAATCTATGGAACAGTCTCATTCTCTTCATGCCCGGCTATATCCCGGTTCTTTGGGATGGGCAGCCCCAAATATGTCTGGTGTCCTTGCAACATCCACCCCCTATTAATGTAATGGGAGCCAAGGTTTTGCTCTCCAATGAAAGGAAGTATGGTTTAATGGGAAAAATACTACGCAGTCAGACCTGGATTAGCATCTTGGCCTAGATATGGCTAGATTGCTTTTGGGGAGGGATCATCTCTTATGTAAACTTTGTACCTCCCCAACTCCTGACCACATGGCTAAATAGTTGCTGTTTTTGTATAACAAATTAGTCACTAAACTTCATCTGTTTCTGTTTCTTCCTCTGTAAAGTAGGAATAGGAATACTAATAATACCTGGCTCACCGAATTGTAATGAGCTGAACACTTAAAATGTGAACTATTCATGTTACTAATACAGACGTCTAAGTCTCTGGCAGCCCAGAGTAAGTCTGGGTTTGGCTGTTTAGGGAGCTCTCGGGAGTTAATCATCAGAGGACCAGGAGGAGCTCCCAATCCCTTAGATTGTTGGGATTCAGACCTGTCTAGGGGGCAGAAAAATGTTCTATACGCATCTATTCAACATGTCGAAAATAGAACTAATCACCTTCCTTATTTAAACTAGTCACTCCCTATTCCTCTACTGTGTGACACCATCATTTTCCTAATTATACAGATTCCAAACTTCCTTGACTCAGTTAAAATCCTATCCCATTCTATTACTTGTATGTACCAATTCCTCCATGAAGCCTTCCCTGAGTTTGCTGTTGAAAAATATTTTCTTTTCCCTCATATTTTCCTAGGGTACTTTGCCCGGATCTCACTTTGTGCCCATCACCATTTAAATTTGTATAATTACATGTGTTCCTATTGTATTTCTCCTATGATACTTTAATCAGGCTTTTTGGGAGCAGTTATTGTCAAAGTCCTGGTTGTTCCATCAAGGATGGGGCACATTTAGAAGGGTGTTCAGATTTGGAAGATGACCAACAGCAATGTTCAGGGCTATTCTTCCTTCCTCCAAGGGTGATCTTCTTCATCCTTAATGATGTTGTTTGTATTCTAGGGCGGATTTTCCCCCATCCCAAATATCAGTTAATCCTTTAGCAATGTAGAAAATATGCCTTAGGGTGACTTCTTCCTTTTTCACACCTATCTTGTGACCATACCATGGGGAGTTAAATTCCACCTCCTCTTCCTTTCACCCAACTTGGTCCCAGATGAAAAAAAAAATCCTAGTTATACCTATGAGCTGGCACATAAAAATATTTGTTACACAATTTTTGGACATGATTAATATGAAAATTTGTTTTGCTTGACTATGCATGTTTATTACAAGGGTCTTATTAATTTTTTGCATGGGGGATGGGAAGAAGAAAAAATAAATGCTTGATAATTGAAAAAAAAATGCTTGTTGAGTTGAATTGAGTATATCTTGTCAGAGAAACCCACGTTCTCCACCCAATTCGTTTTATATTCTAAGGATCCATAAATGTTGCCAAGTCTGTCTGTTGGGTCTAACAATGGTATTCTCCTTAGGGGAAGGGATACTCTTTCTTAGCCATGCTGGGGATTGAGGGTACCTACCTTGGCAATCTTCAATGGCTCATAAGAAATGAAGGAATTTAGGAGGGCTGTTCCACTCTGAGAGATGGCTCGATGGAAGAGGCCCTTGGATAAGGGAGACAGAATCTGCAGAAACCAAGTGGGAGAAGGCAATAGATGAAGAGCAGTAGAGGTGGGATGCTATTGTTGTAAGGTTGATGAATTTGGAGTCATTGTACTTAGGTTCTATTCTGTCACTGTCTGTGACCTCTGCTACCAACTGCTCTGGACTATCATTTATAAAATCAGGGAGTTGAAGCAAACATCTTATGGAAGAGCTGGGACGTTGGAGCATGATATAGGTATGATTTCAGAAAGTTGAGTCTGCTGTTTTCTCTGAAATATTGGTGTGGAGCTATGGCAGTGTGCAAGAGTGTTCATGTGAAGCTATTCATGATATCTGGCCCACTCTGTGGACAAGCTTGTTTCTCTGTGTTGGCTTATTTCCTTGTACTGGCCTGAGCCCATTGAGATCTGTCCTTATATTTGTCTGCCAGAAGATTCTATTCTAAGGAAGTCCGCATAGCCATCCATATGCAAAGCATAATAGGATGTAGGTCGCCTTTCTGAGTCCCTAACTTGAAGTCACAGATTAGGTCTCCAGAGTGAGATGGCGCTGCTGACCCAGATTCAAGGTGCTCTGTAGGCCCACACTTTTACAATGATAACTCAGGAGCCCCCACTGATATGTTTACCTTTTATAATCAGCCAGTAGACACAAGTATCTCACACGAAAAGCATTTACCTAAATGTTATGGTAAGAACAGTAGCTAAAAAACATTCCCCTAATAAACCTAGTGTACCACAAATACACATAGCATCAGTGGGAAGAGTGGGCCCATACATAGAATAAAAGTAGAGAATTTCCTCTTATGGAACATATATAAACCAAGGCAAATTTTGCTTTCACTACTGTGAGAACCCAGTGTGTTTTCTTTTTCAGAATGCCCTCACACTGGCAGGCTTTCTGGGCCTACTCCCTGAGTAGGTATCTCCTACTGGGGAAAGACTGAAAAGGAGAGAGAAATACTCTTCCTTTCTCAGGAGAGGAATATTTACTTCTCAGAAGCTGGATTCTTCTTGAATATCTGGTTTTCTTTCTGACTCCCCACACTCACATTCCTCAAAACTCTCTCCTGCCTTTGTTTCCTAGAGTAGCTTTCTTTTGTGAAACTAATTCTTTAATCTGCCAATAGCTATCTATCCTAATTCCTAGCTTGACTGAAAACTTCACAACTTAAAAAGGATTAAAATAGTGCAGGTATGTCTTTGCATTTTGCTGAAGACAATACTTTGTTGTCTCTGTAATTTTACCCTCATCTTCTATAATTTCATTAACTGCACTAGGGGGAAATCACTTGATCAGGGCATCTGGGATGTCCTAACCAACTTGCCTCTGTTATAGATCATAAACTTGCTTTTGAAGGAATGACAAAACTCTAGTCCAACTATCTCATTTTATAGGTTCAAGAAAATGAGAAATCCCATAGAGAATAGGCATCAGAGACAAGATTTGAAGTGGATCCTTTAACTCTTGAACTGGTGCATTTACCACTAATTCACTTTGAGCCTAGCTGCTTGAAGTAATGAGCCACTCCCTTATTCACCATTTATGGCCTACTTCCCATTATTCCACTTACCAGCCCTGAAATACATATGGCTCCCGAGGACTGGCCAAACAGGGTCACTGAGTTGGGGTCCCCGCCAAAACCAGCAATGTTCTCTTGCACCCAACGCAGAGCTGCTATCTGGTCCAGCAGTGCCCAGTTCCCTCGGGCATGGGCATCTCCAGTGCTGAGAGTCAAAAATCCGCTCAGGGACGAGACCAGCTTCTGCCTCCAGAACAACTTTACCACTGCCTTCCAGCTCTGTGGACCCCATGGCATGATCCCATCCCCATCTGAGTATGTACCACGTGGCCCCATCCTCAGTCCCAGGCTTCCCATCTCCGTTGGACCTGCCCTGACCTATCTGTTTCCTAGTCCCCACTTAGGATTCCTCCCAGCTCTTACCTGAGGAAGCCCAGGATGCCAAGCCGATTCTGAATGGAAACCACCACCACATTCTCATGGGCAGATAGCACAGAGCCATCATATGTAGAGGCTGCTCCTATCACGAAGGCACCACCAGGAAACCAGACCATCACCTATAGAGAACCAAGCAGGCAGTTGCCTTGACCTATAGAGCTGTTCTTCCGCTCTGACCATCTGGATGGGACCGTGTGATCTTTCTGGCTCATCATAGGACAAAATGAAGGATTTATTTTTAAAAGTGTCAAAGTATTTAAATACTTTGAACATAACCTCATTGTGAATAGGAATTACTTATATCCACAGCTCCTGGTAGAGTATTTGACACATAATCATCACTTTGTCATCATCATCATCATCATCATCATTATCATTGTAGCTATCATTTATATAGTTCTCCAAGGTTTGAAAAATACTTTACAAATTATTATATCAATTAATCCTCAAAACAACCCAGGGTTGCTGTGCTATTATTATTCCCATTTTACAGATAAGAAAATTGAGGCAGATGAGAGGTTAAATGATTTTCCCAGGGTTACATAGCTAAACTGTTTCTGAGGGAAGATTTGAACTGACTTCAAGTCCAAAATGAGTCACTCCCTTATTCACCATTTATGGCCTACTTCCCAGAAGTCCATTATCCACTGTATTTTTCCCATGTGCAATCAAGAACCATAAGGCCACAGACATTGTCCATCTGTACTGGCTATACATACAGAGTTACCAGCATTTTATAATTTACCCAATACACATTGTCATCCACTTGGTTTTTCTTCTGTGGATTGCTAAATCAAACTCCTTTGAATGTATATAGAACTCATTTAGGAGGTTTTACAGAGTGCCAAGGCTTGATTTAACCAGAAAAATGCCATCTATGGACATCAAGCTGCTGGTTACCTGGAAGAAGATGCTTGAACTGAGAGAGCTGAGGAAGATTGGGAAGGGGTGAAGAGTGACTCACTGGTAGTCTGTTCCTCCTCTGGGCATGGGCTGGTGTGTATATGTTCAGATACAAGCAGTCCTCCTGGAATCTCAGCCAGGTTAGGAATTTTTGGTTTGAAAAGTACAGGTGTGCAATTTGGCCCCAGGACTGTTGGAGGCACCTGAATGATAGAAAGGGAACTTAAATATTTGCTAGGTGTCCATACAATGCCATGAAAAGCAAAAATTACTACCCACCCCCAATCTCTTCAAAATTGACCTATTCTCAAGGCTCCATTTGCTAAATCAAGCCATCCTAACCTCAATTTGCCCAGGTGTCTGCTATGGTCAATGCTCAGAAATCTGTGCTTTCCTGGGAGACCCAGTCTGATCACCCCAGCACCCAGTATTATTTCTTGGCCCAGCACAGAGCCAACCCAGAAACAGGAGAGATATCAATAACTAGCTGATCTGGGGAGGAAAACCCAGAAAGGTTGACACTCACTGGGACAAGTTACTAGGTCTCCTCCCTTGCCAAGTTTCCCTAATCAGTTTGTCCCCAATGATTTGCAACAACTTTGCCTGGAGGTGGGGAATAGGGCCAAGTGACCTCTCCTAGTTTCTTCTCATTCCTCAACACCCCCAAAAGCTAAAGGTGAGAATCTCACGCAGGAGGGTAGGTGACTGCATTTCTTAGGTCATCCCAAGGCTCAGGAGGCTCTGGAGGAGCAAATCTCAGCTTGCCCACAGGGGGCTTGGCGAAAGGGACCCCCAGGTAAATGTTGACAGTTTTTCCTCCCACACGAGTCTGCTTTCCAAGGAGTACGCCATACTTTGTTACTGCCACAGGTGAGCCTGAGGAACCTGGGGAGGCAAAGAGAGGAGTTTAAAGGGAAAGCTAGGATATTATGGCAAATTGATCGTTGTCCTTGGAGGTGGGAGACTTGGCTTCAGAATCTGCCTCAGACAACCACAAGCTATTGAATCATGGGCAAGTTTTTCTTTCGGAGCTTTGGTTTCCCCAGCTATAAAATGGCAACAAAACACTCCCTCATAGATATTATTATTCCAAAGACATTTTAGAAAGCTCAAAGTGCTCCAGAAATTGAAATTATTATTACCCTTATGATTTCAGGCAAGACATTGGCCCTCATTCTTTGGACCTCAGTTATTTCCTATATAAGATAAAATGAGGAATTGTATTAGATAATCTCTAGGGTTATTTTTAGGGAAACTGGGCGGTCCAGAGCCTACATCTGGAACTTTCCACCAAGGGGATCATGGACAAATCTTTTGACCTCACTAATCTCAGTTTCCTCTTCCATAAAATAGGAATGACAACACTTGTATTATATCTCTCATAGGGCTGTTGTGAGGCTCAAATACATACAAGTTTCCAGACCTTAAAATGCTTTATATGTGTCAGTGTCAATGACAATGATGGTGATACCCAATCCATACCTCATGCAGATTTCACCTCCTTGTTCCAGAGTCTTTGGACCATTCTTGGCCACCCAAGGTGCAACTGGCCCCCCTGATGCTCTTCTCTCCGATCTATCCTTTTAACTAGTGATTCACATCTCCTTCTTTCTCCCTTTTGGATCAGAATTTGCCTGTGCTTGACTGGACAACAGAAGTTGGTTAAATAAGCTAGGCCCTAGGGTCAGGGGTTGTGAAGTCTAATGAGTTATTTCCCCATTTGTGACAACAATAGATATTTTTGGAATGATCATAGTGTACAGGGCAATGTCCTGGACACATTATGCAGATGTAGAAACTGAGATCCAGAGAAGCTATATAACAACTTCCCTAACATCACCTAGGAAATAATAAACATCCGCGCTCCTCCCACTGTATACAATGCACAGTCCCTTCTAGCTCACACTCCTACGAGTTCACTATGGTCAGTAGCTTAAAAATAACTAACATATATGTGGGTGTTGTAAAGTCTGTCAAGTACTTTTCATTATCTCTTTATAACAACCTGTGAAGTAAATAAGAACACCGGCATTCTTATTCCTGTTTTCCAAGGGAAACATGACCAGAGAGGAAAAACAAGTAGCAGGATCCATCACTCCCCCAGACTTCTCTACATACCATTACCCCACCCAGTGGCTGGGACAATGGCGTTAGAGTGCTCCATCTAAGCCATGGCCGCCCACTGTCCTCTAATGGCTTTCAAACTCTCACCACCTGTTACTCTCCCTCTCTTGGAGTTACTCCATCACTGACTTACCTAAGAGTTAATGGCACTCAACACCCCTCCCCATCTTATTTAGTCTTCCACCTCCCATGACCCTTCTCAATTCTGTCTATCCCTTCTACTGGATCCTCTAGAATTCCTTTTCTAAAATGAAAATACCTCTGCTTCCCCTGCTCCTTCCAACAAGTTTGCATTCATAGAGATCTGGCTTATACATCCTCTGTAGCACTGGTGATCCCTCCTTGCATAGTGTCCCTCTCCTCTGTCCCTTTATACTGGCCCTGGGGGAAATCAGAACACTCCTTGCTTTCTACTGCAACTTCGAAATCCTTCCACTATTGTGGAGCAACCTCTCCTCCTCCAAGCCCTGAGAGCGAATTCTTGCTACCATCTGCTCTTCTCCTACTCATGTTCTGCTAATGGAGTGGGAGGAAGTCATACACCTGAGCTCACTGGGCACACTGCAAATTCTAATTCCAACTGAGCCCTTTCTACAGCAAAGCAATCCTTTGATTGTTGCACAGTTGATTCCCTATCGCACTCCCTACAGAAGAGGTTTCAAACTTCAAGCCTCTCATACCTCTTCCTCTTTCCACCTTCTCCACTAAGGACTTTGCCTCTTTCTTTATAGAAAAATGAAGGCTATTCCTTGTGAGCTCCTTTTCTTTCACCATCTCAAACTCCCTGACATCATCTTTTATTCTCTCCTTTCCTCCAGTCTTTGATAAAGAGCTGAGTCTTCTCCAGGAATGTGTTGGTAAATGTTTAGCAGGGAGGAAAATGGACTCACAATACATTTTTAAAGTTCCATACACTTTCTTAACATTTTATCCATCTCTTTCTTGAATCAAAACCCAATCAACAAAACAATAAATCAAGCCCTGACTTTTAGCATTTGCCAGTTTCTGAGTTATGAAGTGCTCACACTGAACATTTAACTACTGGCTCTCTCATACCTTCTCCCTTCTTCTTGCAAAATGCGTATCTTCTATGTGTGACCTTGACTTCATCCCTTTCCATTTTTTCTGACAGATTGTCCCCCTCAATCATCCTCTCCAGTCTCTCTTTAATGGTCTTTCTGTACTTAAACATATTCATCTCTCTCATCTTAAAAAAAAAACTGTCACTGAATCTGGCCATCCACTCCATTCCTTTTTTCTCTTCTATTTCTCAGCCAAAGTCCTGGCTGTCTAACTTGTTACCTCTACTTCCTTTCCTTTTATCAACTCCTTAACCCTTGATATGGCTTCCAACCTCATCATTCAATTGAAACAGCTCTCAACTGCCAAATTTTATGTACTTTGTTGTTTCCATTCTCATCCTCCTTAATCTCTCTGCTTCATCTGACCCTGTTGAGTATCTCTCTTCTTTGGTATGTTTTCTCTTTTCTGTGTTTTTATGAAACTACCCACTGGCTAAGTGGCTCGATCACCAAACAGGAAGACATGAGTTCAGACCTGGCCTCTGATGCTCACTAGATATGTGACTCTGGGCAATGCACTCTTTCATTTTCCTCATCTGTAAAATGGAAATAATAATTACATTTGCTTCCCAAGGCTGATGTGATGATAAAAATTAAGCAGTATTTGTAAAGTACTTAGTAAATCTTAAAGCCTTGTTGTTATATTACTCTCTGTTGGTTGTTTTTATCACTTGTCTGACTGTTCTTGACATGCTCTCCATATCATATCTCAAGGTTCTAGCTTAGGCCCCCTAGCCTTGTCTCTCCAATGGAATCAAACTCAAGTAGAAACCGATCCTTGAGGCAGGACATTAACTTAGAAAACCACAGGTGAATATTATCTATGTTGCAATATATTTTGCTTTAGGTTGTTAAACACTTCCCAAATTACTTTTGGATCTCATTTAGCACTCTAGAGTTTT
The DNA here is from genome assembly GCF_048593235.1 of Sminthopsis crassicaudata. NCBI lineage: Eukaryota > Metazoa > Chordata > Mammalia > Dasyuromorphia > Dasyuridae > Sminthopsis > Sminthopsis crassicaudata. The sequence continues at coordinate 60,247,434 of NC_133618.1, forward strand.
GCTGGCCACACACCCAGGGGGCTGAGAATCTAACAATTCTGTCTTGTATACTCTGTCTCGGTGATCTCATCCGCTCCTATGGGCATAATTATAATCTCTAAGCAGATGATTCACAGATCTATATACCCCAACCCCAGTCTCTCCCCGAGCTTCAGTCCTGAATCATCAACAGCATTTTATTCCTTTCTAATTAAATGTTCTGGAGACAGCTCATACTCAACATGTCCGAAACAGAGCCCATTATCCTCTGTCCATCTCCAATCCCATGCAATTCTCCTCTACCCAACACCTTGATTTTCCATCCTGGGTTCTCAGGCTCACAGCTGATTAAATATCCCAGATAGTAAATCAGTTACGAAATCTTGCCATTTCTACTACTAGCACAAGTGACTCCCTCACTACTCACACAGGTGCTGTCTTAGTTGACATGGTGGTTGGTTTTCTGAATTTCTTTTGGGGTTCATTTTCACCTGATTTCACATGGTGGTGGGAACCACATCCCCATGAAGAAGAGGAAAGTTCTGAACTTAAATATGGAGAAGTGAGTTGCTCTGCTACTTACTTAGATACATAGGTCACTCACTATCTCCCTCTATCTTTAAAATCAAAGAGTTAATTAAGGTGATTCCAAACTCTAAAGTCTTATGATTCAATGATATATGTTCAAATCCTGGCTCTCTATTGAGTATGTGAGCTTGGGTAACTGATTCTACCTCCCAGTCTCAGTTTTCATTTGTAATATTGCAATAATTATGCTAATATTACCCACCTCATAGGATTGTCATAAGGAAAGCTATTTAGAAACCTTAAAAGGAGGACCTTACACACAGAAGAACTTTTAGGAAGCAGAGAGACCAGGCCAAACTCCAGGGATGGGGAGCCAAGACAAGCTGTGCTTGTATACCTAAACTCCCCTTCTAGCTTTTTAAAGTTCTATGTTTTACAGTAGGTGTCAAACTCAGGTGGAAACAGAAACCACTAAACTGTACATAAGGATCTTTTAAGCTGCCTATTGGCTTAGTTATAAAATACAGTGTTATCTGTATTTTATTATATTCTAATTTATTTTGTTAAATATTTTCCAATTATATTTTAATCTGGTTTGGCCTGCCCTTGGGAGTGTTCTGGGCCTCAGGAGACCCATGGGCTATATGTTTAACACCTCTGTTCTGTGATCTATGACTCGTATTTTATAGAATTCAATCTATTTTCTTAGTTTTGCCCTCTCCTCTAGCTGACAAAGACAGGTATGGAAGAATCTTACCCAAAGCTGGGAAGCAGACGGCCAGGCTTATCCACACCAGAACCAACATTCTCCTAGTGACTGAAACAGGATTTAAGTTAGCGTCTCCAGTTGATGTTGGTAGAACACCAGCCAAGGGGGATGATAGAGTCTTCAGGAAAAGTCTGGCTGGGGAGCTCACTTATCTGCCTTCTTTTATTGTTAGAGCTGGGAAGATCTTCTGAGTAAACTGAAAAACTCCACCCACAAGAATCTGTCTCCTCCTCCTATGGTGATAGAAGATGTCAACATATATTGTGATAACCATAAACCTTTGAAAAGAGGCCACAAATGAAGCTGAAAAATCCTTTATCATAACTGAGAAAACCCAGCTTAGTGGAGCATTTATTTATCTTTGCCCTGGAAGAAGACTCTTCTCTCCTTAATCCATTCCCCACAAATTCCAATAGAAACTGTTGGGATAACATGGGGCTTATAAGGTCTACAAAGTGATTTTACATACAATATCTCACTTAATCCTCACAGAAATTACCAAGGACATCATTTTAACCACTTTACAGAAGAGGAAATTGAGATGCAGACAGTTTGAATGATTTATCCATGCTCACTACTAATGTCAGAGGGGGAATTGGAACCCAGATTTCCATGTTTTCCCCTTTCACCATATTGCCTCCAATCAGATTCTTTTTTTTTTATTAATTTTTATAATTATAACATTTTCTTTGACAGTACATATGCATAGGTAGATTTTTTTTTTTTTACAACATTATCCCTTGTACTCCCTTCTGTTCCGAGTTTTTCCCCTCCTTCCCTCCACCCCCTCTCCTAGATGGCAGGCATTCCCATACATATTAAATATCTTATTGTATATCCTAGGTCTCCAATCAGATTCTTAAGACTGGAAGGGACCTTGCAGGGCTATCTAGGCTGGGAAGCATCTAGGCTAGAAATGGAATCTCTCTTGTTTTTATTTTAAAATTTTCAAAGAAGGAAAACTGCAAGACCTCTACTAGGTTCTCAGATTAGTCTCTTAGAAAAGCCTTCCTTAGAATTAACCTGTTTTTCATGTTTTGGTTTAAATCCATTTTTCTTTTGTCTTCAGTAATAAAAGCTCATATTTATAAAAATTATATGTCTGTCTATATGTCTGTCTGTCTAACTTGTGTTATTTAATCCTTACAATAACCCTATCGGGCAATAATAATGATAGCTTGAATTTAAATGATGCTTTAAGATTTGTAAAACCCTTTACAAATATTATCTCATTTTATTCTTACAACCCTGAGAAACAGGTATTATGATGATGCCCATTTTACAGACAAGGAAATTGAGGCTGGGGAAGATTAAGTGATTGTCACAACTAGGTACTCAAAGATGGTTTGAATTCAGTTCTTTCTAGCTTCAAATCGAGCTGCTTCAAGATAGATTGAAGCTATTATCATTTCCATGTCACAGATGAGGAAACAAGTTTAGAGAGATTAAATTATTTTTCAAGGATTTATAAACTAGTATTTGAGGCAGGATCTGAATCCTAGTCTAATTGATTCCTAGTCCAATACTCCATTTCAGCAGTCAACATGCATTTATTAAGTTCTTGCTGTATGCTTTGTTCTATCACAGTCTCAGCAGAAATGGAAAACAGATGTAACTGGCCTC